>NC_135507.1:127976495-128048995 GCF_052857255.1 Amblyomma americanum
GCCCCGGAGCGGAGAATTTTTTTTTTTCAATATCCACTCGAATCCGAAACCAGAGTCCTTCACTGAGCACAGCGTCCTTAGTGGCGCGCCCTCCGGAGCTTAAGCGTCGCGAATTTTTCGCCCTCGGGAGCTTAAGCATCGCTAATTTTCCGCCCCGCCCCGCAGCTTAAGCGCCGCAAAATTGCCCGTTTCCCCAGAGTCAGTTTGGCGGACTTGGGGTGCGTTCGCCCTGGCAGACGCGGTAGGTTTGTTCTGACTGAATTTTTCCGCCATTCTCCCCGGCAGACGCGGTAGATTTGTTTGGACTTTGAAAATGGAGCACACTCTCAAGTTCGGGAATTTTTTACGGCCGCACCCTGTTTTGGAGGCTTAAGAATTTCACATCCGCGGATGGGCCTCGGAGCGGCGAACGGTTTGGTGCCACATACGTCTCTTTCCTTTTGCCCTATCGGAAGATAGGGCAAGCGATAAGTGTTCGCCCCGGTACCGTTTCGGAATTTTTCGCGGCCGTCTCAGGTGCCTAGTTTCGGCCGTTCCTTCGGATGCCTTCCGCTTTCCGTAAAACCCTTGATTTATAAGGCGCCTTTCCTTCGCAGACAGCACCTAGAAGATCCGAGTTATTTCCAAGCAGAAAGACGTGTGCGCCGGTCTGATTTCCTGGCATGTGAAAACGGTACAGAAAAGGGCTATGCGTTCGCTTGGCGGGAAAACGGGCATGTCCTTGTGCGAAAGGCTGCAGGCCAGAACGCGAGCCATTCGCATCCGAGATGAAAATGACCTGAGTAAAATGGGGATGACTGCACTGCTTGGTGCGAGGAATGCCATTCCTAACGCGAGACCGTGTTTACCAAGATTCTAGTTCTTTCGATGTTCTAAAACGGGCCGGCCGCACAAGCCCGGTCCACATTTTTCTTTTATTCCGCAAACGTGTGTAGCTTAAAGAATAAGGATGAGGTGGGCAACATTTCTTTTTTCTTTATCTTCTTCAAACCGCAGTTTTGACATATTGCCATTCAGTGAAACATGGTATGCACAAACTGCGGACATCATCCGCTTCGAAGGATACAGGTGCGGAACAATGTCTAGGAAAAATAATAAAGGCGGTGGAGTTCCACTGTAGGGTAAAAATAATCTTTCATAGAAGTACAGTTTTTCAAGTCTGCGATTTTTATCAGTAGAAGCGGTTCTGTGTTCGGTGTTGGTTATCGGCCCCCTTTGCAAGATTTTTGTTCTTTTCTTGATAGCATACCGATAAGAAACCAATTGTAAATATGGCCGATTTTACCATAACATGTGTTGGAACAATCAGCGGCAACAAGTGCCTTTCTCGACATCATTTCTTTACATGGTTTCTCTAGCATTGTTAATGCGCCTACACGTGCTACTTGGGGTCTGGTGAGACCCTAATTGATTTTTGCTTGACTAATTGCGACGAACAGGACCCAGGTGTCTTGCTAAGTGATTTTAGTGACCACCTCTTGCTTTATTCCAAGATGGCGTGCACAAATCACTACACCTCGGTTAAGCCTGTAACACAGGAAAAAAAAATGAACACATGGTCTCCAATGTGTACTGTCTTTGCGAAATTGACCCTAATGTAGTACACAATAGTCGCAAAAAATAATAGAGCTGCGCTTTTACTGTAGCAATGTTAACCAAGGGCAAAAAAGCGCCAAAAACTTGCGAAAAACTTCTGCTTTAGTAAAGCGCATAAGAGGCCGAAATCACCTGTTTGGCATATTTAAAAAAAAATAAACGAGAGAGCTGTCAATTCTAGAACAGCATAAATAAGATAGGAATAAATTAGGTTCGGACATATATAAATCTCGAATTCATCACTGCAGTGGAAGGTTCTAACGAATTCACTGCGATCCGCAAAAGACCTGGCGTACTGTAGAGGAAACTCTACAAAATACCGCAAACAGAAATCCCGGTTGATGATATGTAAACAGGGACGGGGGGTACTAAGAGGCGAAGCTCTCGCGAATGTAACGAAAAAACACTTTTCAACATTTGGAAAGTTGGATGGCGCTGACCAACGGACATTTTGGCGCCAGCTTTATTTCAGTGCAGTTCATTCCAGGTTTCGCTATTGTTCACTTATCTGGGGAGTCACTGGGAAATGTAATCTTGAAATGCACTTTTTATTGCAAAAGAGATCTATTCGCTTTCTTGAAAATTTTTCAAGATATGACTCCACATATTCCTACTTCAGCGAGTACTACCTATACAAACGTTACACTACCAGCGACCGTGTCGGGCGGCATTCTTGGAACTCGTAGCCAATCGACAACAATGTTTTTTGTTTTTTTTGTCTAAATTCACGAACGATATGGGTTTAGACGCACAAATATACAGAAACCAAGAAACAGAACCAACTATGCTACGCAGCATTCGAACTGGAACCCATCCCGATTTATTTAATCTTTCCCTGTCTGCTTTTCGTAAGCGAGCGAAAAGTCACTTCCTGGGAAATGCACTATAGTTTTTTTATTTTATTTTTCCTGCTTATATCTTTCGCACATTTGTTTTAATTTTCTTGGTAGGTACACAGTTAGTTTCTACACATATTTTGCATCTGTGTCGGCTCTTGCAATGCTCTGTTCTGATTCTAGAAAAAACAGCACACACAGGACAGGGACCAAGGGAAGAACCGACGACACGAGCGCTGACTTACAACTGATTTTATTAGGCGGAAAGTGAACACTATATATAGGAAGGAAGTAGCAGATACAATCAGAGGCAGTCAACGTCAAAGAGGTGTAAATGGCCGATAAAATCGATAAAACCGTAAGGGGTGAAGATAAAACAAGATAAACCTCAACAAATGACAAGCCATGGTGTAAAGAACCATAAAAACGCTAAGACACGTGAATAACACGTACAGTGCCATGAATAACAAAAAACCGAATACAATCAACAGGTGGAAGGCATGTGAAGGTGACAAGGATTTAAGCAGTGTGAACAAAATTTAACAACTGACATGCGCTTGAAACGGATAACCAGGCACATAACTCACACATTCATCCGTTTTCTTTTTTCTCGAAAGACTTTGCGAAAGAGGAGAGTGGGTCGAACCCTTCAGCCGCGCTCCAAGCGGCCGAGTCGGGTCGCCCTGCGCAGACGACGTAACGCGGGACAGCGGCTGCTAGCCGTAGAGCGTGTGGCCTCCGAAGGCGACCGCCGCAGGAAGGGATTACCTGCAGGGAAAGCGCGGTCCCGACGGGAGACGAGGCCGTGTGGACGGGCGGCAAAGCGTTGCCCGCTGGCCCGCGTACGTGTAGCCGAACTGCTGCGAGAAACGCAGAGACGGGAGCGCCCTGTCCGGGCACGCCCGCGCGAGAAGGGAGATCTCGCGCGGGGTGCGGGGAGGCGACAGGCGCGCGCGCCGTGGCGCGGTGACGAAGGGGTCCCCCCGGACCCGATGCAAAGGAACCGCCTCCTCGAACGGGCGCGAAGTCGAGTAAGGGTCGAACGGACGCGATCTCGTTGCGAGCGCAGTCCTCCGTCGGTCTAAGTGCTTCGCAGTCTCTGCCCCGAGAAAAACTGGGCCACTCCAGTTGGGGCGGGGGCCACGCAAAACTTGACGATGCCCCTACGCCAGGCCGAGGTCACTCTCTCGAGGGAAAGAGAGGTGCGGCAGGGAAAAATTAGGCCGCGGCGGTCGGGGGCTTGAAACTTTTTGCGTTATCCGCGCAAACCGCATGCGCGCTGTCCCGAGCGCCGGCCAGCGGCGCCTTCCAGTCTCGCTCGCAGTCGCCGAGGGTGCTGCCGACTGGAGAATTGCGAAAAATAATTAAATTGTTGATTTTCGGGCCACCAACTTGGAGCTGTACAATGTTGCCAGGTTTCAGGCAAATATTCTGAAATCCGCTAAATTTGGCGGAAAGCCGAAATAATTGGTTTTTGGACTGGGAAAAATTAGGAAAAAGTAGAGCAAACTCTAAACACTTCCGCTAAGCAACAAGGTCACCAGACAATCAAGATTACCTGACAAGTTTGGCGGAAAGTAGTGAAAATCGTTTCTGGGCGATCCAGAGGTGGCGTCGACCAAGAAGATCAAGTCGAGGGCAAGGAGGAACAGCGACGACAGCTGAAGGGATCTGACAAAATGTCCGATCGTGAACAAACACTGAAAAAAAGGGACGCCAAAGACTCTGGGAAGAGGACACAGAGCAAGAGCAATAAGAAGGCAAGTTCCAAGGAATCACAGCAAATCCGGCAGGATTCTGACACTGATATGGACTCTATGGATTCAGAGGTGGAGAGGAGGGATCATCAGAAACACAACAAGCCGACAAGCAACCAAGAGGGAGCCAAAGTGCCAGAACATGAATGAAGCAGCGACAAGGAGGAGTCCGAGCCTAGGCTGTCGAAACTTGCAAAGATTGACAAGAACATATTCATCAACCTAGTGAAGGTTTCACAAATGACAGCAGGCGACGGTAAAGTAGGCGCAGTCATTGATAAAATTATCAATGAAGTCTGTAAGCTGAAGGCTTTGACCATGGAAGCCACACATGAGAATGAGTTCCTGAAAGGCAGACTCGCAGAGTGCAGGGCTCCAATCCAGTCCCCAACGTATGCAGAAGTCAAAGACCATCTCTGAACAACGACAAGAACAAGAGACGAGAGCAATCATAGTAACCTCAAAGGAAAGAAGGAAAGAGAAGATCCTTGAGGACCTAAAGAAGATCATGGACCCCATGGAAATGGACATCAAGGACACAACCATGAGGTCTGATAAGGAGGGGATAGTGATTGTGTCCACAGACGCCCCCTCCTTGGAAAAAGTAGCAAAGAAAATTCAGAGCGACAGTGGTCTGCTAGATTTGCAGATCCACCATCCGAAAGGACGAAGAATGGAAATGAAAGTCGTGGGCGTGTATCAGGAGATGGAGGACGAGGAACTCATAACAAGGATTATTTGCCAGAATAACCTCCAGTGTAAAGAAGACATTGAGGTCAAAGCGAAATATAAAGGACGCTACGGGAAAACCGTAATCATAACTGTCAACAAGCAAGCCTACCAGGCCTTAAAGGACAAAAGTCACGTCAACGTTGGCTTGGAGAGGTGCGCCCTGTATGACAACATATTTGTGACAAGGTGCACCAAGTGCCCATCACTGGATCACATGGGGAAGTTTTGCCGACAGCCAGAGAGATGCGTAAACTGCTCAAGGACGGGGCACTCGGCAGAGGAGTGTCAGAGTGAATCTCTTTGCATGGCGTGTCAGAATGAGGGTGTGTTGAAGGAGGAATGCAACCACCCTCTCCTCTCTGTGTACTGCGAGACATTTCAGAAGAAAGTGCAAGAGGAGAAGAGAAGGATCGTCCAAGGGATGTACTAAGGCTCGTATCCATCATGGCGGGAACGCCCCCTGATTTGCGGAAAAACAGAGACCATACTTCAGCAACGACGAATCAAGACTCCGAAGTAATAGAAGTCATACAGGTTAATCTGGCACGAGCCTTCAAGGCAAACCAGTCCTTGAGGGATTACAATCATGAATATCAGCATGATATTTCTGTGGTGCAAGAGCCATACAGCCTCGAGGATAAGTTAATCCCATTTCCTATCAAGCATAAAATAGTGGCAACTGCGAAAAATCCAAAGACCGCAATAATAGTGCATAAAGAAAACATACAAATTTTTCCCATAAAGATCGAAGAAAAATTAATAGCAGCGAGAATCATAAAAGGATACAAGAAAATTGTAGTAGTAAATGTGTATTGCCCCCCTAACGAAGACGTATCAGCATTGCTGCTAAAATTAGAAATGGCAATCGCGCAGTTCCAGAGAGAGAACATTTTGGTCATGGGCGACTTTAATGCCAAAAACGTTTTGTGGGGCAGCAAAGAGTCTGATAACAGGGGAGATGAGGTATATGAACTGGCAATTAGAAACAACCTCATAATTATGAATGATTCAAACTCTCCACCCACATTTAAGACTTCAAGAGCACAAGGTTGGATAGATTTAACCATGGTTAATCAGGTGTTGAATAAAAGTGTGCAGCAGTGGGAAGTATTGAAACATGCAAATGACAGTGATCATAGATACATTCAAACTTTAATAGGTAAGATTGGAAAACCTACAAGATTCCGTATAACTTTAAAGAGAGAACAGCAAATAATTAAGAAATTAAGGGAAGATCAAAGGTTTGAGGAGATTCACGACCTCAATACACCAGACGAAATAGAAACAGTAACAGAGCAACTCTACCAGAAGATAAAGAAATGGAAGACAAAATTTCGCAGTAAATGGAAGGAGAGTAAACACAAAATAAATTCCTGGTGGAATACGGATTTGGAATTAGAACGAAAAAAAGTAAGAGCTATGAGAACACGCTATCAGAAAGCTCAAGGAGAATTAAGACAAATTTTTAAAGCACAGTATTATAAAGAGCACACAATATACAATAATATGTTGAGTGAAGCTCGGGACAAAAGTTGGGAAAAAGTATGTAGCACAGTATCATCAAATCCGTTTACCTTATCCTATAAAATTGCGAGGAGGCACAGATTCTGGAGAGTGTAACTAAAAAAATGGAAGTGATACAACGACTGTGGAAGAAACAGTGGAGTATATTATAGATTCTTTGTATGAAAATAAAAGTAATGAAGAACAGCCAGATGAATTACCTAACGAAAATACATCAGTTGCAGATAAGCTGTTTACAAAAGCAGAAATAGAAAACGTCGTGAGGAATTTGAGGAAAGACGTGGCCGTAGGGCCAGATCATTTAAAAACAACTTTTATCCAAGAGCTTTTTGGGGCTCATAAGGGGTTCTTTTTTAAACTATTTATGCCTGCCTAAAAGTGGGCTATATACCTAGTCATTGGAAACAATCCCGAATAATTTTAATCCCCAAGGCAGGAGCCAAAGATAAAACAGGAATCGAAAAAGTTCGCCCAATAGCAATTAACTCAATATTAGGGAAAATTCTAGAGAAATAATAAAAGATCGATTATATTATTTACTAAGCAGCGGACAATAATTTCCAAAGCACCAGTATGGGTTCCAACATAATACATCAACAACGAATGCATTATTAGTGTTAAAGAAAAGAATTGAACAGCCATCATTAGATAAGCTAGGAACTGTAATAATATCTTTGGATATTAAAAACGCTTTTAATTCAATACAACGTAAAATTATTGTAGAGAAACTGCAGCAACTTAAATGCTACCCCAATTTAGTGAGAATAACAAATTCAATATTGACTCAGAGGAAAATTATATATGAAGATCAAGGAACCTGTATCACAAAAAAATTATCAACAGGCTCTCCACAAGGATCTCCACTAAGCCCACTCTATTGGAATATAATGATTTCAGGGATTTTTGATTTGAAACTACCAGGAGAGGCACATATTCAGGCGTTTGCAGACGACGTAATAGTGGCAATTAAGTTTAAATCTCGCCAGCAAGCAGAACAATTGGCGAACGCAACTCTTGATATTATAGCAGCATGGGGAAAGAAAGTGAATCTAGAGTTTAACCCTGAAAAGTCCAAGGTTATGCTTATTAAGAAAAACTATGGGAGCCACCCTCCAATAATTAAAATAAATAACGAAAAATTAAAAATTACAAATGAACTAAAATTATTAGGAATAATATTTGATAACATAATGTCGTTCTTGCCACATTTAAAATATGTGAAAGAGAAGGTTCAACTTTTAACGGCCAATTTAGGTAAATTTTCAAGAGCAAACAAAGGAATGAAAGGACAACACTTAAAGAAGATATACACGTTAGGAATAGAAATAATGATAGTGTATGGAGCCCTGGTTTGGTATAGTAATAAGGTGGCAATAAATCGGAAACTGAAGTCAATACAGCGCATTCCTTTAATTCTTATAACTAAGGCGTACAGAACTACACCAAATGTAACACTTAATGCATTAGCGAACCTACCCCCAGTACGATTAAAAATTCAACTCGAAAAAGAAATATATGACATAATGCAAGGAATAAAAACATACCAGATTAACGATCCGATTTTTGCAGACAAAGATATAGGAAATAAGTTCGATCTATGGGTGTATCATCCTGCAGAGAAACTAGCGTATGATTACACTGAAGATATCAATTCAGAAGCTGATCAGAAAATATAAACAGATGGGTCACAAATAGAGGACAAAATAGGTGCAGCCTTATTGGTGTTTGATGCGAAAGGGACACAAGTGGAAGCAAACCAATTCAAACTTCCTCAGTACGCCAGCAATTTTGATGCGGAAGTTGTGGCAATAAAGAAGGCCATGGAATATGTGAAGAAAGATAACATAAGCAAAAGCCAAATTCTCACGGATAGTCTTTCAGCACAGAAGGCAATCAAAAATCCAAACAGTAGAAACTCAGCAATTCAGGAGATTAAACTAGAGCTCAGTAAATTGCAAAATCAGAATATCACTTTAACGTATATCAAAGGGCACAGTGGACATAGAGGAAATGAAACAGCAGATGCTTTGGCTAAGGATGCTGCAATGAAAGGAGAAAAGAATAAAATTCCAATATCGAAACAATATATCAAGAAGCAGTTGATAAACGCGATGTATGATAAGTGGAATGAAATGTGGAATCAGGAGGGAAAAAACAGTAGCACATTTGAGTGGATTAGAAGTGTAAAATCCTTACCCCAACACTTCCCAACCAATCATTATACATCACAGGCAATCTCTTCTCACGGGAGGTTTCCCTTTTATTTCTACAGATTCAATATCTCAAACTCACTGAAATGTATGTGTGGAGAAAACCCCATAAACTTTGATCATTATCTAGAAAAATGTCCAGTGACAAAGAAAGAAAGAGAACAACTAACAAAAATATTGGGACCTAATTTAACAATTAGGAAACCAGAGATAATCAAACAATCGGAGAGCTATGACATACTTAATAACACGGCACAAATAATACTAGAAAAGTCGTATGAATTACAATTATAAAGGAAAAACTTTTAGCAGAGAAAAGTGACAACTGTAAGGCATGCCTTTTCACGGTGAGATGTGTGTGGGGGCCCCAAGACCAGACCAGGTGGGCACTAGTTGCCCGCCCCTACTGCGCACTCACGGGGGAGGCTCGCATTAGGTTATAAAGGCAATAAACGTACTGAAGATCGGTGGCCAAGATTTTGAAGAACCGGTATGGCAGAGCAAGTGTAGCGAATCGAATGTATTGAAAGTAATATAAAATTTGAATAAAAAGTAGAGAATTAGTGATGCGTCACATCAATAAACAAGTGGAGTGGGTTCAAACGACATCAGGGATTACAGGGATTACTGGGTTGAAGCAGCTGGAGTCGTCGGTGCGGCGCAGCAACGAACAAGAAAGTGATGTTTGTGGTTGTGAATTTGTGAGTGCCAGAAGAGGACACGGAGTGACAAAGAACTGGAGTGTGGTGTGCAGTGTGCAGTGCAGTGGGTGAGGTGCCTACGGGTCTAGTATAATCTTAACTAAGACACGGAGTGTTGTGAGGTGTCGTGTGGCGCAAACCATGGCTGACAAGAGCAGTGAAGAAGAGGAAGACACAGGAGGCAGTTTGAAGACAAGACAAGACAAGCCACCCAAGTTTAGTGTATATCAGTACAGTGCAGCAAGCATTGTTAAAAAAAAAGAAATAATAAACGCCGCTGGTCTGGCTGGCCCGTTCCCTAGGCTGGGGGGGGGCGATGATGGTATCTACTTCCTTTTTCCTCTTTTCTCCCTCGACTCTTCCCTTCCTTCTTTCCTTCTTTCATTATTTAAAAAAAAACATGTTTTGGTACTAGACCGTTTATTTTAATTTTTTTGATTGGCATATTCATCACCCGCGATACATTAGTGGTGCGGGAGAGTCCCAATCTAGGGCCTCAATCTACTCTGTTCGTATCTACTGGGGTCCCTACCACGGCGGCGAGGCGATCGGGTGAGCGGGCGGATCGGTGCGGGGATTTTTCCATTTTTGGGCTGGAGGACCCTCATGTGAGTCAAAAATATTTTGCACTCCTCTTTTGTAAACGTACCGTGTACCTCATAGTCAAATTTGATGAGTCTAGACCAAATATTTCAAAAGTTATAACAATTTTTAGATTCCAGACCTAGTGTAAACAAAGGCCCGTCGAGGTCCGATAACATAAATAACAGTTTTAGGGGAAAATAGCGTGTGCAACCCGCTAAACTGAGTCGTTCTGAGTTCGCGCTTAACTTCCGATCATTTTGGTATATATTTGGTATTTGTCGACCTATTTTTGCCAAAGTTATCGGCTTTTTTGATCTGTAAACGGTGGTCAGGAACTTAGCCCTAACTGGCTACCTACTGGCTTTTATTTGCTGATAATTTAAAAATACTCTAATTACACATTGTTTAGTTTATATTTTTGGAATCCTGGCGATACGGTGATTCTTTTGATGTCATTCGCATCTTGCTAGAGATATTTTTGACCGAGTTATTAGTGGAAAAGGCCATGCACGTGGTTTTTGTTTATGTTGTTGCTAGGCAACGAACCGTCGGTTGCTCAAAAATTGGTTTCTCTCTGGCTTTACAGCAAAGAAACGTTGAGTGTAATATACCATTAGATTCAGAAAAATAAGGGGCACGCATTAGCGTTGGTTTCAACATTTTATCTTGTTTCGTTCAGAAGTTATTGATTCTCTCGCATTTGGAGCAGGGGGGAAGTTAATTGTTATTATACTGCGGGCACGAATTCCGCCAAATTTGGCGGATTTTGCAAAAGAGTTTTTTTTTTTGCTCGGTAAAGAGTGTTGAGTAGTTATTCTGACTTGTTATATATTTTTGGAACTGTTTTATGACGAAAGCACTAGTTTTAGCACTTTCAGTGAGTTTGAGTACACCAGGTAGAGTAATAATGAAAAACGCCACGCACGTGATTTTTTGTTTACGTTGTTGCTAGGTAACGAACCGTCGGTTGCACGAAAAGCGGCTTTTCTCTAGTTGTATGGTAGAGAAAGGTGGATTGTGATATATCATTGGATTCGAAAAAATTGGGAGCAGCCATTGGAGTTATTTTCACCTTTGTATTTTGGGTTATTTGGAATATGTCGAGTTTCTTGCTTCTGGAGCTGGGGGGAAGTTAATTGTTATTATACTGCGGACACGAGTTCCGCTAGATTTGGCGGACTTTTGGAAAAAGTATTCTCTGGAACAAATCTCAAAGAACTTGAAAACACTGCTAACACGTGGCTATTAAATCTTAGTGTATGGCTAAACTTAAATAGTCTTGAACTCAACGAGAAAAAAACTAAATTTATGCTTTTTTGTGCAAAAAACAAGCCAATTGATCACGATTTTAAGCTTCGTTACGGCTCTTGCTACCTTGAGCGTGTCAGCTCCCATTCCTTTCTAGGAGTTAAATTCCATCACAGCCTAGGCTGGAGCGACCACATAGACCACACCCGTGTCAAGATCGCGAGAGCTATTGGTATGCTTTCCCGGCTTCGAGATCTTATACCTTGCTCGCTGAAAAGACAGTTGTATTTCTCTCTTATCCATTCTCGCATCAGTTATTGTCTTCTTATCTGGGGTACTTGTAACTAAACTGACTTAGAAAAAATATCAGCCCTGCAGTCGCGTGCAGCTCGGTTTCTTTTACCTGCAGGAAACAACACAAATAGTTGCTCGGCAAATACACAGTCTCGAATGATCCCTGTGAAAACCATGTATGAACTCAAAATATGTGTGTTTATTTATAACGAAATAAAAACAAATTACATTAATTTTTTTAACACGTACCTAAATAGATCTACTGGTTACAGCTTGCGTCAGACTTCTGTTGTGGTAAATAGGCCTCGTACTAACTACGGAACACAATCAATTGAGAACCAAATCATGTTGATGTGTAATTCTCATCCGTTTGTAATAGATGCAGCTAAAAATAGTCCTACGCCCAGGGGTATTAAACGCATCTGTTCGTCTTTCTTTTTGTTTAACGTTGTGTCCTAGACGACCAAATGCTTACTTCTGGTTCTGTTTGATGTAATATTATGTCGGCTCGAACAACCCTAATGTATTGCATTCCTGTACCATTTTTGTATATGATTTAGTGTGTATTATTATTTTATTATCTGTATATATTTACAAGAACTGTTTATGATGCGTCTTTTGTGTAAGTGATGGCAAGGACAGCCTTTTTTTGTTGTGTAATGCAATACCGCTCCTGCTGCTGTACCCAAGCGAGGACAAGACCCAGTCAGGAGGTTTAGCACCTCCTTTTGTCTTGCCTCGTGGGCAATACCAGTATGTTGCCCAAAGGAGAAATAAGCAAAAAAAGTCTTTTCTTCGTTCTGTGAAGTGTGTTGATGATATGGGTTGACTTTCTATACGGTTTTGGAACTGTTTTACGTGGATCTCACTAGGTTTAGTACATTTTCAGCGATCTTGAGCATACCAAGTAGAGAGGAAACAGCTTATCGTGACACTGACACCAATCAGAACATGCGGAGGTCGGAGAAGACGGGAATGTGGGAAAAGGGGAAGGAGAAGAGGAAACACAAAAAGAGGCAGGAAGTGCAGAAGTCACCGGGGGATTTTTTAAAAAACTCTGCGGAGGTACCCCATTCGACGGAGGCCGAGACTTCTGAGTGGGGAGATGATAGTGAGATGATCTCCCACGAACGGGCCGGCGGCTCTTGCCAGGAGGAATTTCCGTCATTAGACAGGCAAACGGAAGAGCATCACACTCCTGATGTGTGCAGCACGCGAGGAACGCAGGGCAGCCATACTTGCGAGACAGAACAGGAGAGGACCATTACAAACAGAATGGGTAGAGCGGATCGAAAGTTTTTTCAGGCTCTTGTAAAGTTGGCAGCTAAGATGAGTGAGGACGAGGAGGCTACTCTCCTCACCAATGTCGCACTTAGTAATTTCACTAAGATGAAGGAAATTGCTTTGGAGGCAACTCATGAGCTGCATACACTTCGAGGCAAAGTAGAGGTTCTTCGAGAAAAGGAGAGTCGCACGTACAGTGAGATTATACAAGGTATCTCTAGCGGACAAAGAGAGGAGGCAAAGGAAGTTAAACCTAAAGAGCCTGCGCACAGGACAACCGAGGCACTGGTAGTGACCTCGCAGTCACTGGGAGCGGACAAATTGTCCAGCTTGATAAAGGACAACATTGACCCGTTTAAGCTTGGCCTTAGGGAGGTGTCAATGAGAAAAAGCCGCGAGGGTATAGTGATTGACTCCGCCTCGAAAGAGGGAATTAAGAACTTGGAGGAGGAGTTTAACAATAATCCCGCCACTAAAGGAAAGATTGACATAAGAAGGCCCAAGAAAAGGCTCCCGCAGATGAAGATCGTAAGAATCCCGGAGGATTTTCCCACTAAACAGCTTTCGGAGCGTATTGTGTCGCAAAATGACTTAAATTGTGACCCCGAAGACATCACAGTCGTAAAATCCTGGAAAGGCCGCAGTGGTGTAACCGTTGTAGCGGAACTGGGGCGCAGGGCATTTGAAGCTTTGAAAGGTAAATCAAAAATGTACATTTTCTGGTCGGTGTGTCCCTTTTATGATAACACCTTTGTTCTTAGATGTAAGAATTGTGCCAAGATAGGGCACCTAGAGCGAGACTGTGATAACAACTCTCGCTGCACAGAGTGCGTGGGGGACCATCACTTCCGCCAGTGCAGCTCAAGAGTTAAGCAATGCAGAGCCTGTCATGAGGCAGAGCTTCCTAATGCACTGCGATAGCACTCTTTCTTGAGCTTCCGATGCCCAGCTTTTAAAGAGGCACAAATTAGGGAAACAAGTTCCCTAGTTTCACACTTATAATTTAGCAGAGGCAAACAGCAGCAACTGAGCAGTTTCCTGTCTGGACGCATATTTGTGGACAGATCAGCAATCATGGCAAAGCTTTCATTAATTCAGGTCAATTTAGGTAGATCGTTTAAAGCGACACAGGATCTATGCAACAATAGTCTTGAGCTCAGACAGGACATAACACTAATTCAAGAACCTTACGCTCCAGAAAATAAAATAATTGGTTTTTCATTAAAAGATAAGAAAATACATAGCAATGAGAAACCGAAAGTTGCAATAGTAGTGCATAATCCGAACATAGGCATCTTTCCCATACATTTATCAGCAAAAATAATTATAATGAAAATTTATGTCAATGCCAGAGAATTTGACATAGTAAATGCTTATATCCCGCCTACTGAGGACGTCAATGAAACTCTGACTGTTATTGAAGAACATTTACGGAAGAGCACACCAAACATCTTATCATTGCGGGGGATCTTAATAGTAAGAATATGCTGTGGGGTGGTCAATTAACAGAGGACAGAGGCACCAATGTACTGGAGTTTGTTTTAAGAAACAATTTGACAGTGGTAAATGATAACAACTCCATACCAACATTTCAAACAGTGAACGGGCGAAGCTGGATAGATTTGACGATAACATCAGCACCAACTATGAAGTTAATAGAAGACTGGGAAGTTCTAGACATTCCCAATAGCTCGGACCATAGGTATATTAGGACAATTTTAACCCAAGACCAGACAGGCGGCAGCAAACGATTGACAAAAATGGGAGAATATAGATTTCTCGCAGAGCTGACTGAGGACGAATGGTTGAAAAAAATCAGCGGCATAACTTTCATGCCTACCGAGCATTTGGATTCCTTCATCAAAGCATTCTATCGCAAGATTAGGACATTAATTGATAAGTTTTCTAAAAAAATTAAACAGCAGAACAAGGATAAAATAGCCAAAGCATGGTGGTGTCCAGAGTTGGAAATAGAGAGGAAGAGAGTACGAGCTTTGAGGCGAAGGTTTCAGAGATCAAGGAACGTATTAAGAGAAGATTTTAAGAAGGTGTATGAGGAGGTGCTGAACAGATATAATGAGTTACTCAACGTTAAAAAAGATGAGTCATGGAAAGAATACTGCAGTAGCATTAAGAACAAAAATCCATTCACCTTACCTTATAAATTAGCGGCAAGAAAGATTAAAGAAGGCACGATAATTCAAGCAATTCAAAAGCCTAACAGAGAAGTTTGCAATACTCTGCTGGAGACTACGGAATTCTTATTAGAAAGTCTTTACGAGCTCGAACGAGTGCAGCACAGTTCACTACAGGTACAGGCCAGCTCTATGGCGGCCGAGGAACAGGATCGGGACCAAATCATCCCATTCACTGTAAATGAACTTTCAGGTGTCATTAAGAGTTTCAGGAAGAATATAGCCCCAGGGCCTGATCTCATAACAACGAGATGGCTCGTACACCTTTACAATAGTAATAAAGAATTTTTATTGAACATATTTAATGCAGCACTTCGATTTAGATATTTTCCTAAAGCCTGGCGGATAGCTAGAGTAATTCTAGTCCCCAAGAACAGATCAGCAGAAAATAACGTGGATAACTATAGGCCTATAGCCATTAATTCCATATTTGGAAACACCTTTGAGAAATTGATCTACCAACGGCTATACTTTCATTTGACACGTCAAGGAGCCTTCCCGAACAATCAATATGGCTTTACGGAGGGGAGATCGGCAGTACAGGCCCTCAGTGAGATTATGGAAGCAATAGAAGACAGTAAAGTTAGGAAAGAAAAAATCTTAATTATATCTCTCGATATAAAGAATGCATTTGGAAGTATAAATAAGGATTCAGCGGTAAAGGAGTTGGAGAATCAACAAACTCCACAGTATCTAATTAAGATTGTAGAGTATATATTATCAAATAGGAGGGTGACATACTCATTGCCCGACTGTACTTTGCTTTGCAAGTTAAAGAAAGGCACTCCACAGGGCTCACCTTTGAGCCCTTTAATTTGTAACCTGACAATTACAAAACTTCTGAGAAAATCTTTTCCCGACGGCGCAAAGATACAGGCATTTGCAGACGATATTACCTTAACAATAAAAGCAGGATCTAGGCGCGGACTAGAGGAAGCCGCCAATAAGGCTCTGGATATAGTGCACTCCTGGGCTCAGAGTGAGCAACTGTCCTTCAGTTACAAAAAATGTGAATTCTTAATACGGGGTAAAGAATACCAGAAAAGGCCACCACTTCTTTATTTGGGCGGGAAAGCCATCAAATGCGTTAAATCTTTAAAGATTCTAGGGGTTACCTTTAACAGTTCGTTGGGATTCTTAGATCACCTAGAAATTAATAAAAATAAGGTACAAACACTTACTTCTCATCTTTCGCAATTTCATGGTAACCTCTGGGGAATGTCACCGCTACAACTTAATCAGATTTATACCAGAGGTATTGAGAGGATAATTGCCTATGCCTTTCCTATCTGGTCCTCTAGCAATGTTCATATCCTAAGAAAATTAGAGTATTCAAATAATTCCACTTAATAAAATCAGTAAAGGTTACAGAACTATCCCTAATAACACCCTTAACGTAGTTACCAATATTCCGCCGATCCACTTAACACTTGGAAGAGAGACTGAGCTGCATAAAATTCTGCATAATGCTCAATCATTCAACTGGGAGGGGAACGAGTATTGGAGGGCTGACATCGTTGCTAAAGGCAGCAAATGGCTAGTTCACCCAGCAAATGTAAAGGCATATGAATTCTCGAATACGGAATATCAGACTGACTGGTGGCATCGTGACCTCAACTTATACAGCCCCAACAGAGCTATTGATATCTGCATCCTTGAAAAGAAAGGAAACACCCATGCCAAGGTCCTAGTAACAGGACAAGTCAAAGGAAGAAAGAGTTGGCGCCGCTCCTACCTAAGCGTCCAATCAATGAGTGTCTCTGGGTATTGAATTGCTCTAAGAGCCGCATTACTGCAGCCGCTGAAGGCTACATTAACCATATCGAGTAGTGAAACATACCCCCGGCGCGGCAGCTAACAAAGAAAAAGGCGTTTCAAGATCTATGTAAAGGCGGTGGAGTTGCACTGTAGGTTAAAAATAATCTTTCATAGAAGTACAGTTTTTCAAGTCTGCGATTTTTATCAATAGAAGCGGTTCTGTGTTCGGTGTTGGTTATCGGCCCCCTTTGCAAGAATTTTGTTCTTTTCTTGATAGCATACCGATAAGAAACCAATTGTAATTATGGCCGATTTTACCATAACATGTGTTGGAACAATCAGCGGCAACAAGTGACTTTTTCGACATCATTTCTTTACATGGTTTCTCTAACATTGTTAATGCGCCTACACGTGCTACTTGGGGTCGGGTGAGACCCTAATTGATTTATGCTTGACTAATGGCGACGAACAGGACCCAGGTGTCTTGCTAAGTGATTTTAGTGACCACATCTTGCTTTATTCCAAGATGGCGTGCACAAATCACTACACCTCGGTTCAGCCTGTAACACAGGAAAAAAAAATGAACACATGGTCTCCAATGTGTACTGTCTTTGCGAGATTGACCCTAATGTAATACACAATACTCGCAAAAAATAATAGAGCTGCGCTTTTACTCTAGCAATGTTAACCAAGGGCAAAAAAGCGCCAAAAACTTGCGAAAAACTTCTGCTTTAGTAAAGCGCATAAGAGGCCGAAATCACCTGTTTGGCATATTTAAAAAAAAAAAATAAACGAGAGAGCTGTCAATTCTAGAACAGCATAAATAAGATAGGAATAAATTAGGTTCGGACATATATAAATCTCGAATTCATCACTGCAGTGGAAGGTTCTAACGAATTAGCTGCGATCCGCAAAAGACCTGGCGTACTGTAGAGGAAACTCTACAAAATACCGCAAACAGAAATCCCGGTTGATGATATGTAAACAGGGGCGGAGGGTACTAAGAGGCGAAGCTCTCGCAAATGTAACGAACAAACGCTTTTCAACGTTTGGAAAGTTTGATGGCGCTGACCAACGGACATTTTGGCGCCAGCTTTATTTCAGTGCATTTCATTCCAGGTTTCGCTATTGTTCGCTTATCTGGGGAGTCACTGAGAAATCTAATCTTGAAATGCCCTTTTTATTGCAAAAGAGATCTATTCGCTTTGTTGAAAAATTTTCAAGATATGACTCCACATATTCCTACTTCAGAGAGTACTACCTATACAAACGTTACACTACCAGCGACCGTGTCGGGCGGCATTCTTGGAACTCGTAGCCAATCGACAACAATGTTTTTTTGTTTTTTTTTTCTAAATTCATGAACGATATGGGTTTAGACGCACAAATATACAGAAACCAAGAAACAGAACCAACTATGCTACGCAGCATTTGAACTGGAACCCATCCCGATTTAATTCATCTTTCCCTATCTGCTTTTCGTAAGCGAGCGAAAAGTCACTTCCTGGGAAATGCACTATAGTTTTTTATTTTATTTTTCCTGTTTATATCTTTCGCACATTTGTTTTAATTTTCTTGGTAGGTACACAGTTAGTTTCTACACATATGTTGCATCTGTGTCGGCTCTTGCAATGCTCTGTTCTGATTCTAGAAAAAACAGCGCACACAGGACAGGGACCAAGGGAAGAACCGACGACACGAGCGCTTACTTACAACTGATTTTATTAAGCGGAAAGTGAACACTATATATAGGAAGGAAGTAGCTGATACAATCAGAGGCAGTCAACGTCAAAGAGGTGTAAATGGTCGATAAAATCGATAAAACCGTAAGGGGTGAAGATAAAACAAGGTAAAACTCAACAGATGACAAGCCATGGTGTAAAGAACCATAAAAACGCTAAGACACGTGAATAACACGTACAGTGCCATGAATAACAAAAAACCGAATACAATCAACAGGTGGAAGGCATGTGAAGGTGACAAGGATTTAAGCAGTGTGGACAAAATTTAACAACAGGCATGCGCTTGAAACGGATAACCAGGCACATAACTCACACATTCATCCGTTTTCTTTTTTCTTTTCTTGAGAGGTACGCCACTTCTTTTTCTGATAAAGCTACAGATGGCGCACTGATGCAGGTGTATTTATTGGATTTTATGTTGAAGGCTTCCATCACTTCCCTAGTTATTTGATCCGAGTGGCTTCCTATGATTTTGCAGTTTTCAAATTCAGGATGACAAGCACTGCAAATTCCTATGTGGGCTGCTATATGTCCTTTTACCCCCTTTTCCACATCTTTATTATGTTCCCGCAATCGGTCATTACTACATGTGCCCGTCTGACCAATATATTTGTCTCCGCAAGTTAAAGGTATTGAATAAATTACTTCCTTCTGACACGGTACGAATTGTTTACGATGTTTTTTGCTGCATGTTCTTGCTGTCTTGGAAGGAGGGTTAACGCGGTTGCAGATATTTGCAAGCTTTTCCGGAGCTGAAAAAACCACCTTCACCTTTGCTTTATTCATGACTTCTTTCAGATTATGGGACAGAGCGTGGAGATAAGGGATCACTGCGACTTTTTGTTTCTTTTTTTCTTTGTCTCTACCTCCTTCATTTATCCTTTCTTTTCCTTTCATCCGCTTTTGAAGCTTCTGGGCGACGGAGATGAACAGGTGATTGGGATAGCCTGCCCCTAATAACCTATTTGCGTTGTGTGTCAAAGCTGGAAAGCATGCTGTGAGGACATGACCTCTTGAGCGCGTTAGACATGCAAAGACTCGCGATTGCTCTCTTCACTAATTTCGAATGTGCTGAATGGTAATG
This sequence comes from Amblyomma americanum, assembly GCF_052857255.1. Classification (NCBI taxonomy): domain Eukaryota; kingdom Metazoa; phylum Arthropoda; class Arachnida; order Ixodida; family Ixodidae; genus Amblyomma; species Amblyomma americanum. Next base: position 127,996,042 of record NC_135507.1, read on the forward strand.
AATCACCGGTTTCTTATTACGTGGTTCATTGCTCCAACTAATGTGATGGCCCTGGAATTCCAGCTTGATGTCAAGAAATCTGATAGTGCTGTCTACTGGCACCTCGTGAGTTACGATTAGAGGAAACATAGTCGAAGTGAAAGTATGCAAAATATTCTGAAGGTCTGAGTGGAACGCCTGCCTATGGCTATTTATGACCACGAGATAATCATCGACATACCGAAACGTCCTTATAACAGATGAGCTGGGAAGGATGGAAGCCAAGGTCCTGTCTGTAGACGCCAGAAAAATGTCACTGAGTATGGGTGCTAAACATGATCCTATGGTTATTCCAGATTTTTGGAGGTAAATGTGCTCGTTTCATGCACAGTAGGTTGAGGAGAGGTACCTTGAAAGTAACTCGAGAAAGCCTTGTACAGACATTTGCAGTGCTTGTCATCCTGAATTTGAAAACTGCAAAATCATAGGAAGCCACTCGGATCAAATAACTAGGGAAGCCTTCAACATAAAATCCAATAAATACACCTGCGTCACTGCGCCATCTGTAGTTTTATCAGAAAAAGAAGTGGCGTACCTCTCAAGAAAAGAAAAAGAAAACGGATGAATGTGTGAGTTATGTGCCTGGTTATCCGTTTCAAGCGCATGTCAGTTGTTAAATTTTGTTCACACTGCTTAAATCCTTGTCACCTTCAGATGCCTTTCACCTGTTGATTGTATTCGGTTTTTGTTATTCATGGCATTGTACGTGTTATTCACGTGTCGTAGCGTTTTTATGGTTCTTTACACCATGGCTTGTCATCTGTTGAGGTTTATCTTGTTTTATCTTCACCCCTTACGGTTTTATCGATTTTATCGGCCATTTACACCTCTTTGACGTTGACTGCCTCTGATTGTATCTGGTACTTCCTTCCTATATATAGTGTTCACTTTCCGCTTAATAAAATCAGTTGTAAGTCAGCGCTCGTGTCGTCGGTTCTTCCCTTGGTCCTTGTCCTGTGTGCGCTGTTTTTTCTAGAATGACTACCTACCAACTCGCCCAGTCTTCCACATTGGTCTGTTCTGATATTTTTTTGTTGTTTTTTTCTACGCACGCATTCAGTTTCTATAGTTAATGTTTGATTTGTCTTCTCTTGCACTGTCCTTTTCTGTGATTTTTTAGACGTGTTTTCTGAGTAATAAGAATGGAGTGAACGTTTATACTTGAAAGTTGTGCTCTACAAACATTGTGTTCATTATAACTTGTATCTGTGTGTGTATATAAGTGCTCCTTGCTGTTGCGTTCGAGTGGTGCATAGGGCCCAGTGAGGCGGATTGATTTTCGCCGTTGGTCTGCCCTCTGCACCAAGGCACCGTGTTGTCGGACTTTCGTGAATAAATAAAGAAAATCTAAAAAAATACGCGTTGCCCTCTAAACTACTCCAGCATCCGGAGACTTGGTGTGTTTCTCGCAAGCGAACTAATTGTGGTCAACAAATGTTAAGCTACAGGTTGCCGAAGTCACTAAATGACATTACTCGATGTGACATCGACGTGCTCACTTGTTTTTTTTGTTTTTTTGAGAAACCTGCCTGAGATGTTTTTGTGCGCCTCTATGTCTTTCTGTAATAAGCGGTGTACGGCGTTTTCTTTTTCTTTTACTGTTGCAATTGTATCTTTTTGGGTTTCTTGTTTTGGATTTGTTTTAACCCTGGTTCATTTATAAGCATTCACTTCCGCCCTGCTGCAGCCTCTGTAACGGCACTGTGGACGGTCAAGCTGACCCTGAGAAGCTTTTTCCCCTTGTATCTCTCACAACAATTGTATCTCCTTGTTTGTGGAAATAAATTCAAACTCAAACTCGTCCGCCTGCTTCTTCACTAGCCGAAGATAGAGGCGTTCAGGCGGTCTCGCCTGGGGCGGACGCGATAGAGTTCAAGTTTTTGCCGCTCTCCCGCAAATCGGAGGCGCACGACTTTTCCATCGCAGGATAGGTCTCGGAGCGGCAAATCGTTTGGTGCCACATTCGTCTCTCTCTTCTTGCACCATCGAAAGATACAAGCGATAAGCGCTCGCCCCTGCACAAAGGGTTCCTCGCCCCGGTAACGTTTGGGAATTTTTGGCGGCCGTATCAAGCCTCGGAGGCGTGCGAATTTGGCATCGGCTTACTTGGCGCGAAAGCGCGAAGCTTTTGCCACCCTCTTCGCCTCTGTGCTTTATATCTATCCGAAGATACGGGCGTTTAGGCTGTCTGGCTCGGGCAGTGTTCAACGACATTTACAAACTTCGCGTTCGTTTCGTTAGGCGGGGCCGTACAATTTTTACAACAGCGTGTAGCCCATGGAAAGACGAAGAATTTGATACCTTTTGCTCCGCTCTAGTGCGTCGCCCGGCGGAGTTATAGCAGTTCAAGGGAGGCCGCCCCGGCTGACCCGCGCAGATCTGGGTACTTATCGCTGCATATATAAGGGGGTCATACCGCCGCTGCAGACGCGGAGGCGTAGAGTGCGCGCTTCGTCGGCGAAGTCCGAAACGCGCCTCTCGACGCCCCGGAGGCGCATTTGTGCATTTGGCGACCTCGGCCCATGGAATTTGCACGAGTTCGCGCACGATTTGTGCGACGCTTGCCCCGAAAGCGTCTCGAGTACGGCGTTTAGCGCGGCGGCAAAGCCCACGAGTATGGATCGTGTGGTGCGCCGCGATGCCGGCCGCGCTGCCGCGCCCGCGATTTGGCCAGGTCCCGCGGCGGAACCGCGGTACCGACAGAGGGGCCGATAGCGCCACGGCAAAGTCCACGAGTTCGGCTCGCGCGGGGCGCCGCGAAACGCGCGCGCCGCGTTGCCGCCGATGGGTGCCGCACGATTTGCGCGGCTCTTGCGGCGAAGGCGCCTCGAGCACGGCGCCAAGCGCCACGGCAAAGTCCACGAGTTCGGCTCGCGCGGGGCGCCGCGATGCCGCCCGATGGGCGCGCACGATGGGCCCCACGGCATTCGTCTGCAGCCTCATCCGCGTCTGCGATAGGGGCTGGTTGTCGGACGACGCTGTTCCCACGTGTTACGAAGTGTGTTCCGTGCTACCCGGACTCGATTCCGTGCGACTGCGCCGAAGACGCGGGCGTGTCCCGTCGTCTGGCGGCTAGGCCGTCTCGGCTGCGCAGCAAGCGCCGTCCAGTGCCTGAACGCCGCGGCCCTAGCGGCCGCGTGCGCACTGGTGGGCGCGTTACAAATGCTTTGCCTAAGGACGCGTGCTCTTGCCGCGCGGTGATAACCGGGCCTTCGGGTCGGATGCCGCAGCGAGCTCGAACGATGTACGGGCAGCGAGAGCTGCCGCGAAAAAGATGCGCGTCGGGCGCCGAGGGGTGAGCGGGGCCACGATCGGCCGTGACAGGGCTCCCTTGAGGAGCGACAAGGGTTTGCCTATGCATCTACCTGGTTGATCCTGCCAGTAATCATATGCTTGTCTCAAAGATTAAGCCATGCATGTCTAAGTATATGCCGAAATAAGGCGAAACCGCGAATGGCTCATTAAATCAGTTATGGTTCCTTAGATCGTTTCTTTCTACTCGGACAACTGTGGCAATTCTAGAGCTAATACATGCATTGAGCCTGAAGGCCTTTGGCTGACGGGCGCTTTTATTAGACCAAGACCCATCGGGTTCTGCCCGTACTGTGTGGTGACTCTGGATAACTTTGTGCTGATCGCATGGCCATAAGCCGGCGACGTTTCTTTCAAGTGTCTGCCTTATCAACTTTCGATGGTAAGTTACTTGCCTACCATGGTTGTTACGGGTAACGGAGAATCAGGGTTCGATTCCGGAGAGGGAGCCTGAGAAACGGCTACCACATCCAAGGAAGGCAGCAGGCGCGCAGATTACCCACTCCCGGCACAGGGAGGTAGTGACGAAAAATAACAATACGGGACTCTTTTGAGGCCCCGTAATTGAAATGAGTACACTCTAAATCCTTTAACGAGGATCAATTGGAGGGCAAGTCTGGTGCCAGCAGCCGCGGTAATTCCAGCTCAAATAGCGTATACTAAAGCTGCTGCGGTTAAAAAGCTCGTAGTTGGATCTCAGTTCCAGACGAGTAGTGCATCTACCCGATGCGACGGCTCGGACTCGAGGAGGCCTGCGCTTTTACTTTGAAAAAATTAGAGTGCTCAACGCAGGTGAGTCGCCTGAATAAACTTGCATGGAATAATAGAACAAGACCCCGTTTCTGTTCTGTTGGTTTTTGGAATACGGGGTAATGATTAAAAGGGACAGACGGGGGCATTCGTATTGCGGCGCTAGAGGTGAAATTCTTGGACCGTCGCAAGACGAACTACTGCGAAAGCATTTGCCAACAATGTTTTCTTTGATCAAGAACGAAAGTCAGAGGTTCGAAGGCGATCAGATACCGCCCTAGTTCTGACCATAAACGATGCCAACCAGCGATCCGCCTGAGTTACTCAAATGACTCGGCGGGCAGCTTCCGGGAAACCAAAGTAGTTGGGTTCCGGGCGAAGTTTGGTTGCAAAGCTGAAACTTAAAGGAATTGACGGAAGGGCACCACCAGGAGTGGAGCCTGCGGCTTAATTTGACTCAACACGGGAAAACTTACCCGGCCCGGACACTGGGAGGATTGACAGATTGAGAGCTCTTTCTTGATTCGGTGGATGGTGGTGCATGGCCGTTCTTAGTTGGTGGAGCGATTTGTCTGGTTAATTCCGATAACGAACGAGACTCTAGCCTATTAAATAGGTGCGGGGTTCCCAGCACCTTACAACCTTCTTAGAGGGACAAGCGGCTCCTAGCCGCACGAAACAGAGCAATAACAGGTCTGTGATGCCCTTAGATGTCCGGGGCCGCACGCGCGCTACACTGAAGGAAGCAGCGTGTCTTTATCCCTGTCTGAAAAGACTGGGTAACCCGTGGAACTTCCTTCGTGATTGGGATAGGGGCTTGCAATTGTTCCCCTTGAACGAGAAATTCTCAGTAAGCGCGAGTCATAAGCTCGCGTTGATTACGTCCCTGCCCTTTGTACACACCGCCCATCGCTACTACCGATTGAATGATTTAGTGAGGTCTTCGGACCGATGTCCGGCGCGGCCTTTCGGTTTCGCCGGTTTATTGGAAAGATGACCAAACTTGATCATTTAGAGGAAGTAAAAGTCGTAACAAGGTTTCCGTAGGCGAACCTGCGGAAGGTTCATTACCGGATTGTGCTTGTCACACCCGGCGCCGCCCCCGCTTATAAGCGGGGGAAGGCCTCAACCGCGGAGTTGCGAGATTCTGATGCCGCATCTCTGCAAAAATTGTTACGCCCAGCGGAGGTCCGTCACCAAGGGAATGTCGGACGGACTGCTTCCGTGGGTTCGAACGGCGTAACGCACCAATCTGGTGGGCTTTCGGTCTTCCACACTCGTTGTCGGAGAGGCTCGAACGTAGCCGGTAGGCTGGCCGAGGGAAAAGGCCGGCCCGCTGCCAAGGGAACGGCGGCGGCTGCTGCGAAGTACGAAAGTAACCGCAGCTCGCTGGCTCTCGTTAGAGTTGCGACCGAGTCGGTAGGCCGGCCGAGGGAAAGGCCGGCCCGCCGCCAAGGGAACGGCGGCGGCTGCTGCGGAGTACGAGAGGAAACGCGGCTCGCTGGCTCATGAGAGTCGCGACGGAGTCGGTAGGCTGGCCGAGGGAAAGGCTTGCCCGCCGCCAAGGGAACAGCGGCGGCTGCTGCGGAGTACGAGAGGAAACGCGGCTCGCCGGCTCCGGAAAAGTAACTCTTCGCAACAACGCGCGGGCGGCGGGACGCGTGCGGCCCAGTACTTATAAGGAACGGCCGCTGCAAGAGGTCTCGCAGTGCGGGCGCGATGTCTGAAGCCGTGCCGGCGGGGCGAAAGGAGGCACAGGGAAAAAAGGGACGAGGGGTTATAATCCCGCATTTTGAACGCACCTGCGGCAGCGGGGTTCTCCTGCTGCTTCGTCCTTCCCAGCCTTCGAGTAGTCTGCCGGTGCGATACCGAAACGCCGTCCATGGCACTGTGGCCGGTGGACTCCTGTTGCGGGAGTAGTCTGACGAACGCCCGTCTGGCGGCTGTCCAAGTACGCGCTGCGTAGCCACGGCTAGGCGGTGCCTGTCTCTTAAGCGAAGCAATGATGTGGCGAAATGGTCGGATAGGGCGCAGCACGAGGGCGCACCCTTGGGGCGGCGGACTCGAGGGGCATTTCTGAGCTAAAGGTGACCCCTTCCCCAAAGAGGGCGCAGCGGTGGGCGGCAAAGAACCGTCCACACAGAGCTACCGCTGCTTGGGAGTCCGGGGGTGACGTCGCTGCGAACACAACGGCAGAACAAACGTGCTCGGGGAACGGCGCAAAAGCTCTGTGTTATTGCCCAATTGATGACGAAGTTACCGGTGTGCTTCCTGGTGAACCGATGGTCGTCGGACCCGTGCGACCGCTTAAACAAAACGGGCTGAACAGCAAACCGTGAAGAGCAAAAAAACGGCACCAGCGAAGACCGGAACTTGAGAGCGCCGTGCACGTCTGCCTTAGGGTTGCCAAATGCCTCGTCGTCTCTAGCGACGCGCAAGCCATTGTCGCACACAAGCTTCGAAGAGACCTTGCTCGCCTCGGCTTTGAGGCACCGCGCAAGCATGCCGAACGGACGGCTGCTGGAACGTGGAATTGTCGGACGAAACTGCAGTCGGGGAGGCCAGGGGAGGAGCCCGGTGCCTAAAACCCTGGTTGTACTGTACGGAATTGAACAAACCAAATGCACGACTCTAAGCGGTGGATCACTCGGTTCTCGGGTCGATGAAGAACGCAGCCAGCTGCGAGACGGTGTGAATTGCAGGACACACTGAGCACTGATTCTTCGAACGCACATTGCGCCCTTGGGTCTTCCCTTTGGTTCGTCTGTCTGAGGGTCGGATCATATATCAAGAGAGACGCCGGCGCCCGGGGATGGCGCGGCCGGCGACTCGTTTTTACCTTGTCGGCAAAGAGGACGGCTCTGTACGAAACGCCGAAGATCCCTCGAAAGACTTTGCGAAAGAGGAGAGTGGGTCGAACCCTTCAGCCGCGCTCCAAGCGGCCGAGTCGGGTCGCCTTGCGCAGACGACTTAACTCGGGACGGCGGCTGCTAGCCGTAGAGCGTCTGGCCTCCGAAGGCGACCGCCGCAGGAAGGGATTACCTGCAGGGAAAGCGCGGTCCCGACGGGAGACGAGGCCGTGTGGACGGGCGGCAAAGCGTTGCCCGCTGGCCCGCGTACGTGTAGCCGAACTGCTGCGAGAAACGCAGAGACGGGAGCGCCCTGTCCGGGCACGCCCGCGCGAGAAGGGGGCACGCTCGTGCGGGGTGCGTGGAGGCGACAGGTGCGCGGAAGCGTTTCGTGCGCGGCAGTTTCGGGCGAGGCGCAGAGGCGCGCCGTGGCGCGGTGACGAAGGGGTCCCCCCGGACCCGATGCAAAGGGACCGCCTCCTCGAACGGGCGCGAAGTCGAGTAAGGGTCGAACGGACGCGATCTCGTTGCGAGCGCAGTCCGCCGTCGGTCTAACCGCCGTATTCACAAACAACCCTCCACTCGACGCTGCGCCTCCACTCCTGGGAGTGGAGGAGAGCGCTCATCCTCGGGCCGAGGAGCAGTCGCGCTTCTTGAACACACCTCGGACATTCCTCCATCGAGGAGCTGGCCGAGTTGCCCTCCTCCACTCCAGTGCTTTCGAGGACGAGAAAGAAACTGCTGGTGTTGAGAGTATTGTAAATTCCTGCAAACAGAACACCACCTAATTGATAATATAGAAATCCTTTTGTCTATTTTAGCGGTAAACTGCAAGGTAAAAACAAATAAACTGCATATTTTTTGTTTTTCTATAAAAAAACGTGTACTTTTAGAAGAAATAACCAGTTTTCTTTACCTGTCTGGCAACTGCAGCAGTCGCAGCTGCCCGGCGCGGCATTTTTGTTACGGTCCCTCTTCCCTTTTTCCCCTTGCTCGCCGCGTGTTTCTCGTCTGTTGTGCTCCCGACTCGCTTCGTGCAGCTTTGTTGCAGTGTTTGTGCTTGCGCGTGTTCGACTGTTCGTGTGTGTTTAGGTGTTTTTGTATCTGCCCTTCCTTTTTTTTGCGTGCACAATGTTCGACCATGATGAGGTATCGGACTTCGATACGACACCGTCGGCATCTGCTTCGGACGCTTCCCAGCGCGCCAAGAAACGGCCCGCAGTTCCGCGGTTCATTTTCACCGCAGATGAACGCCTCGTGTTAAGAAACATAATGGCGAAGTATCGGGACGTTGTCGAAAACAAGCGAACAGACAACACCTCGAAAAAGTCTAAGGACGAAGCCTGGGCTCAACTTTGCGAAGAGTATAATAGCTTGGCCGGCACACGCACTGTGTGTGTAGCACAGCTACGGAAGCTGTGGGACAATATGAAGTGCCGCTGGAAGAAGAAGTCCGAAGAAAATAGGGAAATCTTTCGGACAGGTGAGCGAAACAGTTTTACATTCAAAAACTGTCCCATACATTTTCCTGCATGTTCGCACGTTTCATCTTCTGACATCATTTTAATCCTAACAATTTGACGTTATTTCTTACTAATGCGAAAAAATTATATGGTTACGTCACCTCAGCAAAACGTGTCCGCAAATTCTGTCCGCGCGATTATGTCGTTCTGTGGAGATAAATATGCAAAAGTTTGAGTTAGGCAGTGTGCGAATGAATCTTGAAATGGGAAAAGTTTTTTGATTAATTGTAATTAGTTAATTAGGTTGAAATAATGAAAATAAATGCTGTCTTTGAAGCAGGTTTTGTGTGACTGATTCGATGAAAAACGATGTAAATGCACGAGAAGGCTCACTTAGTATAAAAAACTGAAGTTAAAAAATAAAAACAAGTAATAAAAAACAAAAAGAAAAATTAACTGAAATAAAAACAATTTCTAGTAACGAAAACAAAATAAAAAGTTAAAATAACGGAGGGAGAAAGAGAGGAAAGGGAAAGGCTTTCGAATTTCCGCTCATAAGCAGATGTATGTGCAATCTTCTAATTTTTCTTAATGTGAAAAATCTTCGAACTACTTTTGAGCAATACATTGCTGGTTTGTGCTGTTCTGGTTAGCTTTTTTTTCAAACATTGCATGCTGCGTACAAAATACACCTCACTTCAGTGTGTTTCACTGCACGGATGGTGCTTTGGGAGATGCACAATTAAGAATTTTGGTGCAGGTGGTGGTACTCTCGAATGCCGGCCAATGAGTCCGGCTACGGAACTGGTTGGCGCAGTTGCTGACCATATGGCAACAAGACTGCCAAACCCATTTGACAGTGACGGAGCCCACGTAGGCGAGGCAGTGCTGTCCCTGCCACCTGCTGCACTATTAGAGGCCATGGTAAACGGCAACGAAACAAGCCAAGGTGACTTTTCCAGTAAATAAGGCTGCCCTCTTTAAATACTAGTTACAACTGTCACGGTTAGTTTTCCTCCTGCATCAAGTCCAAAACCTGCTCCTGGGCTGAGAAAGACTTTGTCGGGGGGGGGGGGGGGGGGCTATGGATTAATTTCAACTGCAAGGGATTCTTTAGCGCCCGCATTACATGCCGCATGCCGCATTAAACGGGCATTTACACATCTCGCACCTATCGATATGTGGCCGCAGCATCCCTGATTCAATCCGCAACTGGTGCTCAGCGATCGAGCGGCACTGCAGCAGACGTTAGTTATTTTCTGCTCGTTGTATGTGCATGTGCTCAAGCAAGCGGGGCCACATATTTATTAGTACTTCTTGACGGGCTCCTACTGGTTCCATTTTTCATGACGTCACATATATGTTGATAAGTTTATTTTTAGATGTCTACAATAGTCGTGACCATGTAAAGGATGTTTTTGGTTCTCTGTTATTGTCTGAATAGCCTCTATTCATGGTCTTTGTTCTTTGCGTGTCATATCACAGTAGTCTGTATGTAAGCATAAGAGTCCACCAATTTTGTCACAGCATTGCAGAGTTCTCATGAAGGCATTGTATGTATGCACATGTTTTTGCAGATGATGTTCCTGCACAGTCACCATTGCTGAACAGCCGACCCATAAACGAGGATGAACTTCCTGTTCAGGAAGAGTGCCTCAACGCAAGCAGACGAACAGTGGTCGTGCCAAATCAGAGCTCATCTGAAGGCATCCCACCAACACAAACTGCTCGCATGAGGGCAGGTGGCCCCCGTGTTGCTGCGGTAGAGCGGACGCTGGCTCCTGAACTAGCCGCCAGAATTAGGCTATTGAAGCTGAGGAGCGGCGCAAGGAAGAGCTGCACCAACTCGATGTGCAACTCCGCAGGAGCCAGCTGGCCGAGCAGTGGCTAAAAGTCAAAATGCAGCGCAAGCTGCTTTCTCTCGACATTCAAATTCGGAAAAAGCTGTTAGAAGCAATGCAGCGCTAAATGGAAAAATAAAATTTAGTTGTACATATTTGTCTGGGAACACTTCTGTGTATAGTTACAAACACTGTCGTCATTTTGATGCAGTCGTAGAGTATATGCTCATTCCTTCAGTTTCTTAAAAACAATGTTCTTTATTTAACACACTGCACATGTATAAACAGCACAAAGAAATATAATATGGAAAAGATCAATCAGTAAAAAAGGGAGGTAGCCTAAAAGCGGCCAAAAGGAAATCCGTCGTTGGCCGAAATTGGAGAGTGCCATAGTCGTTCACAAGGAAATTGACAAAATACTAGTTGTGAATGGTGTCACGCAGGGAGACACGTCTCCAGTACTATTTGCCACGTGCTTCCAGGATATTTACAGAGAACTACAGAGGAAGCAACTGTAGATGAAATTTAATGGCGAATGCCTCAATAATCTGAGATTTTCTAAAAATATCTCACTGCTAAGTAGCTAAGGACAAACTTCCAAGCATGATCGAAGACAAGCAAAGGAAGCAGAACGGTGGTTGTAAAAATAATATTGACATCTCCAGTAATGTTAACACTTGGAACGCAACAGCCCACGAGAGGCAGCAAAGCATTGAAAGTTGTAAGGTAAATGCATCTATTTAGAGCATAGTGACCACAGATCCGCACCACACGTGTAAACTAACTTGGATAATAAGAATGATGGTGCAGCGCATTTGGCAGGCACTCTCCAGCCATGAATGGCAGTTTACTAGTATTCTTCAACAGCCATATCTTGTGGGGCAAAGCCTATAACCTATGGGGCCGATACAGTGCAGAACTACAAAAAGGAAAATGATAAATGTAGCGGTTAAAGTGCAGAATGAATGAGGGAATAAATGAGAGTTGGTGACATCCTAGATGGAATCAAGAAGAAATGGGCATGGGCAGGGCATGTAATGTGAATTCAAGATGAATGTTGGACCATTGGTAACAGAATGGATCCCAAAAGAAGGCAAGCATAGGAGAAGGCGGCAGAAAGTAGGTGGGCTAATGAGATAAGGAATTCTGCCACAACAAGGTGGCCGCAGCTGACACAGGACAGGGTTAATTGGAAAGATACAGGAGAGGCCTTCGTCCTCCCGTGGACGAAGTTCAGCTGATGATGACATTAAATTGCTATAATAAATAGAAAAAGAAATAGGCAAAAACAATGCAAATACCATAAAAGTAACGGTTCTTTAACACTAGAAAAGTATTGTGTACATTTGCCGAGAAGGTAATTAGGACACCTAACGGAATGATCTGGCTATAAGCCCCACCCGAACATGAGAGCCATTCACTGTGTTGGCAGAAGGCTGCGGTGGCACATGGAGCTGCTGGGGTTGCACGCTGGGCCGTGGCTGCTGAATAACGGGGAGGGCCACAGCAGGTGGCTCCGGGTCCTTCCGTAGATCGGCGAGGTTGTGAAGGGCGCCGCAGGCAGTTATGATAACTGCTGAGCGCTCAGGGCGGTTTTGGAGGCCTATATCTAAGCATGGAAAGCGGCGCTTCCAAACTCCAAAAGCCCTCTCCACACTGTTTCGGGTTTTGATGTGGGCCGCCTGATACCTGCGTGAAAGACGAGCAGTTTGAAGTAAAAACTTGTATAGCTGTGCTAAACTGAAGAGCACAGCAGTCTGCGCATTACATTCTCAGTGGCCCCATTGCAGCTACTAATGAAGCTTTAATTATATTTGCACGCCTCGGGAAGTATTAAGTCATCTTCAAGGGCTTTGTCCGTCAACCGGTGGCAAATGTATTAAGTCTGAATGTTGAATTTGTGCTGAATTTGATTAGAAAAATGGGAAAAGCATGGGAAAATTAAGTGTTTCGGTAACAAAAAAAATGGAGGATCCACTCTTTGATGTAAAGAGTTTACAGAGCAGAACAGCAGCAAAAGGAGATGACATTCGTACATTTGTGTTGCCTTCAATCAAAGAAACTATGGTGTATAAGTTCCCTCTTGTACTTACCTGCCCTCTGGGGTATTTGGTGGGTTGGCATCTGCCAGAGGTGTCATTAAAAATGACATGCAGGGATAACCTGCGTCTCCCAGTAGCAACCCGGGAACTCTCTTCGTCTCGTAGAGGACTCGTGCACGGCTGTTATCAAAAATTCTGCTGTCATGGACTGATCCAGGCCAGCCGACGACCAAGTCGTAAAATTCCAGTCTTGGCCCCGTTATTGCCTGAGGATAAAATATTATGTCTCTGCCATGAAGATATTCTCAGGAAATGAATATAAATTTTTGTGGCTACATGTCAAATCACTGTACTCTTCAGCAATTAATATCTATTTATATAGCTTAGGTTCTATGTTTTACAAGCAACAAGAGCCAGAAAAATTAGCACATTCATTAAAACGGCGCAAATTGTTTGCTTGCAATGCAAGTGAAAATTTGGTGCTTCATGTAACAGGAACGCTAGGTAACATACATGGTATTTATTAATTTTTGCCCTCAAGGTCATGCAGGGATTTCAGAAGGGTGCAGGCAGAAAGAAATGTGAAACAAGCAACGTGAAAAACAAATGACTCCTCCTACATATACAATGTTAGCTAAGAAATAGAGAACAAATTTATTAGTGGATACAGAACTGCGCAAGCCAAAATATTGAGGCATAACTAAAATATTGTACAAAAATATACCTCCATCACTGATAAATTGATAGCACAAGTCGCTTTGGACATAAAAGGAGTTTGCGTATACTTAGAAACAATAATTGAACCAGACCCTTCAATCTTGAAAAGTGATGCAGTGCAGGTTCAAAGCACTGCAAGAGATCGATTATCTTTTTTTGCTCAATGTTTACATGAACATTATTTGAATAAGACGACAGCTATGATGGGCAATGTGAAGGAAAGCGGCCCTTATGTTTGTTCTAAATATCAACACGCGTTAATATGATATAATGTCACCTAGATCGCGATAAAGTTTTGCAAAAAGAAAAATGGGCTCACCTGCACATTGATCGAAAAGTAACCTTTTCGGTTGCGGAATACTTCTCCGAGTTGACCGCCAGGAGACTTGATTCGGATGTGGGTGCAGTCTATGCACCCAGTCACCCCAGGGAAACGGCCAAGGCGGTAGAAGGCCGTCGTATCCGCTTGGAACTCGGCCGCTGTAGCAGGGAACTTCACAGTTCGCGGGAACAGATGTGCCGCGATCAGCGTTGATATTCGTTCCACTGCACGGCACACCGTCGGTTGCGAAACATTTATCAAGTCACCGGTGACGACTTGGAATGTTCCACTTCCATAAAATCGCAGCGCAACGGCCAGCTGAAGCATCGGTGGCAGCGGGTGACCGCGATTGCTGACGCTTTCTTCCATGGGCAGGCAGTTCAGGAGCTCTCGCACGGTGTCCTTCGTAAACCGGTACCGGGATAAAAACTTCCCATCGCTGAAATGCTCCAGCGGGTTTATTCTATCCCGCAAAGCCCGCCGTGGCACAACTGCAGCTTCGCTATCGTCGGCGCCATCGTGAAACAGTTCGTCCACACGTAGCACATGTTCGGCGAACTCGGCGAGCGAGCCGGCTGCTTGACACTGTTGAGGGGGACGCTTCGGCCGAGGAGGCGTTTAAGGTAGCAACAGCGCCACCTCGAGATTTTGGAGGAAAGCGTGGAGGAGTTCCTCCGTTCGAGGGCCGGTAGGAGTGGAGGAGGGTTTAAGAAGCACGAAACCGGCTTCGAGGAGCAACTCGAGTGAAATTTCAAGTGGAGGTCTGTTTAAGAATACGGGGGTAAGTGCTTCGCAATGTCTTCCCCGAGAAAAACTGGGCCACTCCAGTTGGGGCGGGGCCGACGCAAAACATGACGATGCCCCTACGCCAGGTCGAGGTCGCTCTCTCGAGGGAAAGAGAGGTGCGGCAGAAAAAAATTCGGCCGCGGCGGTCGGAGGCTCGAAACTCTCTGCGTTATCCGCGCAAACCGCATGCGCGCGGTCCCGAGCGCCGGCAAGCGGCGCCTTCCAGTCTCGCTCGCAGTCGCCGAGGGTGCTGCCGACTGTGAGCGGGGAATGGGCGGAAGGCGTCGGCCGGACGATTGGGGAAGGACGCGCGCGCGCGCTGGACCGCGCCGGAATCGAACGCGAGAGCGCACATCTGTGTCGACCTCAGATCAGGCGAGACAACCCGCTGAATTTAAGCATATCACTAAACGGAGGAAAAGAAACCAACAGGGATTAACCGAGTAGCTGCGAGCGAAACGGGACCTAGCCCAGCACCGAATCCCCCGTCATTGCAGGCGGTCGGGAAATGTGGTGTATGGGAGGCAACGTTCCCGGGAGTTTGCGACAGTGCAAGTCCCCCTGACAGGGGCTTGTCCCAGAGTGGGTGCCAGGCCCGTCTCCGCCGTTGCGCGCCCGGCACGAAGCCTCCCGTGAGTCGGGTTGCTTGAGAGTGCAGCCCTAAGTGGGTGGTAAACTCCATCTAAGGCTAAATACGACCGAGAGACCGATAGTCAACAAGTACCGTGAGGGAAAGTTGAGAAGAACTTTGAAGAGAGAGTTCAAGAGTACGTGAAACCGCTTAGAGTAAAACGGGTGGGCCCTCGAAGCTCGAAAGCGGTGGGATTCAGTCTCCGGACGACTGCCGAGCTGGCGGCGTCGGGTGAACGGCTCCTCTCGGGGGGCTGTTCCGGCTGCCAGTGCGCGGACGCGGTCTCCGGCGTGCGCACTTTCCACCGCCGGTAGAACGCCGCGACAGACGCGGGTCAATGGGAAAAGTACGACTTTGAGTCCGGCTCTGGAGGTGCCCTGCTCGTCCCCTCGGGGACGGTTCGCGGGAGTTATACCTTGCCGTGCACGAAGAGTTCGTCACCCCGTCCAGGCCCCATGGGCTTCTCCCGGCTGTCGGGAGGCCCGAACGATGACGCCCTCTGGAATCGGAGCGGAGGACCCGCTGGGCAAGCTTGTCGCCTCTTGTTGTCCGGGTTGGTCCCGTGGCGGCGGGCTGGCGGCGAGGAGCCGGGTGAGCGGCGAGTTCTCCCGTGGAGGCGCTATCGTGGTTTGCGGCGAGTAGGTCGGTAACCCACCCGACCCGTCTTGAAACACGGACCAAGGAGTCTAACATGTGCGCGAGTCAATGGGTCTCTCGAAACCCAATGGCGCAATGAAACGCGAAGGCCCTTCGCGGGCCGCGTTGCGATCCCGGACAGCACAGGGGTTCGGGCGCAGCAACGGCCCGTCCAAGGCGCTCACTTGTCGCCGGGGCGGAGCTAGAGCGCACACGTTGGCAACCGAAAGATGGTGAACTATGCCCGGGCAGGACGAGGCCAGAGGAAACTGGTGGAGGTCCGAAGCGATTCTGACGTGCAAATCGATCGTCCGATCCGGGTATAGGGGCGAAAGACCAATCGAACCATCTAGTAGCTGGTTCCCTCCGAAGTTTCCCTCAGGATAGCTGGCGCTCGATGGGAGAGCAGTCACACCTGGTAAAGCGAATGATTAGAGGCATTGGGGTCGAAACGTCATCAACCTGTTCTCAAACATTCAATGGGTGTACGGGAGGCCTTCTGGGTTGAGGCCTCCCGCTGCGATGAGAGTGCCAAGTGGGCCACTTTTGGTAAGCAGAACTGGCGCTGTGGGATGAACCAAACGGCGGGGTAAGGCGCCCGAGTCGGACGCTCATGAGAACCCATGAAGGGTGTTGGTTGCTTAAGACAGCAGGACGGTGGCCATGGAAGTCGGAATCCGCTAAGGAGTGTGTAACAACTTACCTGCCGAAGCAACTAGCCCCGAAAATGGATGGCGCTCTAGCGTCGCGCCTATCCCCGGCCGTCGCTGGCAGAGTAGCACGAACAGTGGGGGTGCTAAGCCGCGACGAGTAGGAGGGCCGCAGCGGTGGGCGTTGAAGGTGTCGGGCGCGAGCCCGCCTGGAGCCGCCGCTGGTGCAGATCTTGGTGGTAGTAGCAAATACTCAAGTGAGAACCTTGAGGACTGAAGTGGAGAAGGGTTCCATGTGAACAGCAGTTGAACATGGGTCAGTCGGTCCTTAGGGAAAGGAGAAATCCTTTCAGAAGCGGGCGCGTTTGTGCAGCTCTGTCTGTCGAATCGGAGACGCCCCGCTGCAATCGAAAGGGAATCGGGTTAACAGTCCCGAACCCGGCTACGGAGATCGGTCCTTCGGGGCCAAGTGCGGCAACGCAAACCAGCTCGGAGACGCCGATGGGAGCCCCGGGAAGAGTTTTCTTTTCTCTGTAAGGAGATCGAGTCCCCGGAATGGGTTCACCCCGAGATAGGGACGGTGGCTCCGTAGAGCAGTGCGGCTCTTGCGCTGTCCGGTGCGCTCCTGTCGGCCCTTGAAAATCCGAGTGAGGGAGTGTGATTTTCGTGCCGGACCGTACCCATATCCGCAGCAGGTCTCCAAGGTGAACAGCCTCTAGTCTCTAGACCAATGTAGGTAAGGGAAGTCGGCAAAACGGATCCGTAACCTTGGGAGAAGGATTGGCGCTGAGGGCTGAGCCGGTCGGGCTGGGGTCCAGAAGCAGGAATGGCACTGTACCGGGACTGGGCGAGGCTCGCCCCCGTCAAAAGCGGTGCGGCCGAGCCCGGGCCAGCGTCGGGACCTTCCTGTGGAAAGCCACAGCTGTGCTTGTTCCGGGGGCTTCGTGCCCGAGGTTCTTGCTTCGGCCGGCAGAAAACAGCCAACTCAGAACTGGCACGGACCGGGGGAATCCGACTGTCTAAGTAAAACAAAGCATTGCGAGGGCCAGCATTGGTGCTGACGCAATGTGATTTCTGCCCAGTGCTCTGAATGTCAACGTGAAGAAATTAAAAAAAGCGCAGATAAACGGCGATAGTAACAATGACTATGGGTGGTGGCGGATCACATCTCCACTCCAGGGTCAATTCCAGCGGCCCTGATGCCCTGTTCGCCTCCGGACCTCTGGGTGAGACCATCGGCCCAAGTCCAGGTACCAGCTGGTAACCCAGGAAACTGGGGCTAAAGAACAGGAAGGGGAACCTGGGTGTTAAGTCCCTACTCTGGCCCAGGTCCCATACATCCTGAGAGGGCAAATACGGAGCCTTGGGGCTAGCAACCCTTAGGTCCCTAAAACAAGTGGCGCTACAGAAAAATACATAAAACTTAGAAGTGGCTGCCGAGAGGCGGCCACCCCACTTTCCCGTGGCGCGGGGCCCAGTCGTGGGGACTCTGGTGGAATGGAGGCTCCAGATCCCACCTCGCCCAGAGCTTGTCAGCTCTGTGGCAAATCGTTTGACTTACTTTGGATTGAAAGTGCATCATGGAAAAATGCACAAGGGCCTGAAATTCCAAAGCGCTGTGACTTCAGCAATAGCTTCACAGCCTCCTGAAATAGCCAAGACTTCAACCTCAATGATTCCTGCCCAGCTAGCAAGGGACAGGGGTGATCAAAATGAGCCTGTCTCCCTGCACACAATGCATGAGCCAAGTTCCAGCACTTTTATCAAACGCGATGAGAAGGCATCTCTGATGTACAAAATGCATGAGCCAAGTTCCATCATGTCTATCAGAGGATGAGAAGGCATCTATGGTGCAGGTGTCTGTGCCCTGCCCTGTTGTGGTTGAGGGGAATATCCCAACAAACGACGATACCACCCCCCCATTGGGGGTTTGTCTGCCCTTGCAGATACGCTCGTGGATGAGATGGATCCTGTTGGTGAAACAGGGGAACCTGTTGCGTCACCAGGTTTACTTGCCATGGAACCGGGGGCCGCCTCTAACGTCTGTGTCAGTAATACTCCGGTACCTGTGGTGAGTGGGCCTGGTGCTCCGCAGCCTGCTGAGTTCCTCTGCGCTCACCCGTTGTTTGCCGAAGCGCGAACCGAGGCCCGGGACGGCGGCTTGAATAGTCCTGTGGCATCGGTGAGTCGGCGCGCTACTGCCCAACTTGAACGAGGTGCTGTGGTCACATCTGGGGTCCCCATGGGGGGGGGGGGGGGGCTCGGGTGCTCGATCGAAGCGCCCTCTTGGTGGCGGAGCTGCTACCTTTGGGGGGAGGCCGATGCCCTCCCCTCTCTTTTTTCTGCTCCCGCCCCGGCAGACGTGGCTGGGGGGGAGGGGGGAGGGTATTCCGATGCTAGACCGGGGAGCTCGGGGGTTGGTGATGATGATTTCGTTCCCCACATGGTTCGTCGCGCTCGGAAACGTGCGACTCCAATGAAGCAGCCCGCGGCGAGGTCCAGGCCGTTGCGGACTGGTGGCGTGGGGAAGTAAGCGTAGCAGGGGGCGGCAGAAGGTTAGATGGGCGGATGAGATTAAGAAGTTTGCAGGCAGAGGGTGGATGCAGCTGGCAAAGGATAGGGTTAATTGGAGAGACATGGGAGAGGCCTTTGCCCTGCAGTGGGTGTAGTAGGGCTGATGATGATGATGATGATGGCGTGGGGAAGGCGAGGTCCAGGCCGCCTTCCCATCGTGATTCTCCATCGTGCTCTTCGTCGAGCTCGGTTGATCTGGCAACTATCCAACAAGGTCGGCCTTGTCCGGTTCGAAGTGTCGCAGCGCGTGATCAACCCACTTCTCACTCTTCTGATTCCGAACCCCGGGGTAAAAAGAACTCTTGTGTACCATATCAATCACACAATACATGTATTGACTGTGGCAACACATACAAAACAAAAGTCGGATTAAGTCCGCACCGCAGGCTGGCGCACTTTTACAACTATAATGCTGATATTGTTATTGCCCGTGTCAAACCTAGATGGACGAAGGAAGATAATTTCCTTCTCGCTAAGGCTGAGGTGGAATTAACATCCACTGGACCGGTTCTAAACATCAATCAACTGCTTCATGAGCGATTTAAAGAACGGACATTTGACGGTATTAAATCCCATAGAAGGGCTGAGGCATATAGGAAACCAGTTGATGAAATAAGGAATAAGAGGGTTGGCTGCAGCCGGTGAGGGAGGAGGGAATGATGAAGATGAGGTTTGTGAGGTTGATGGGAGAAGTGAATTCTCGGCCATTCCTGCTAAGACAGCAAGGGATGAACTGCTCGATGAACTTCGAAAACTGATTACTAAACAGTGCCCGCGGGCTTTTAATGCTTCGGAACTTTGGACTATCGCCAAGCTCTATCTAGATCATGTTAATGTTGATATGCAACAACTACATCAGAAATAATTTCTACAAGGATCAGCCAAGAAATTCTTCCAGTATGGCTGACCGGCAAACGACTCAACCGGTTGGGAAACGCAAAAGACGGAGACGAGAGTATGCGAAGACGCAAGCACTCTTTAGGAAGAATCAGAGTGCTTGTGTACGGAATATATTAGACGGAGAAATGGAGACCAAAGTTGAAGACACCATTTCCTTTTTGGCGGCATGGGCAGAGATTATGGAACGACCAAGTATGCTACCGCCCTTGCGTGTAGACAACTTTACTCCGGATCCTGAGAAGACTCCTTTGCGCCCAATATCATCTAAAGAAATAAAAAAGTGTTTACCTCCTCTAAGCACAGCGGCGGGGCCAGACGGCTTCGGACCTGGGGACCTACGGGCCGTGCCAACATCTGTAGTGAAGGTCCTTCTCACCCTCTTCATGCTCCGTGGGAGGCTGCCTGTGTGCCTATCCGGAGCCCGCACGATTTTCGTACCCAAGAAGGCTGGAGCATCCGACCCTGGGGACTTTCGACCAATTACCATCTCTTCGGTGTTAGTCCGACTATTCCATAAGGTTCTAGCCTATCGTCTCTTGGGAACAATTGATTTTGACTTCCCACAGCGAGCCTTCCTACCTGTGGACGGCTGTGCTGAGAACGTCTTTTCGCTGGCCGGAGTTCTCTACGAGGCGAGACGACGGTACCGGCACCTGCATATGGCCACTCTCGATGTGGCGAAGGCCTTTGACAGCGTCACCATTGATGCCATCCTGGAAGGCCTCCGACGTAAAGGAATGGCCGAAGACTTCGTCGCATACATCGAGAGCTTCTACAGGTCAGCGACAACGGTTCTCACCTACAGCGGCATGACACATACAGTTCATCCTTCCCGTGGTGTGAGACAGGGTGACCCTTTGTCTCCCATATTAATCAACCTGATACTAGACCATTGGCTTCGGAACCTTCAAGAGGGCGTCGCCTTCAGGAGTTGGGAGTTTAAGATCAGCGCTATGGCTTTTGCTGATGACCTGGTCTTGTTCGCGACATCTCCTCGCGGTCTCCAGACGCAGCTATACAGCCTGGACACATACCTTGCGGAAAGGGGGCTGAGGCTCAACCCAAAGAAATGCCTTGCCGTGTCTGTGATCGCTGATGCTAAGAGCAAGAACACGAAGATTTCCGAGAGCCAAGAGTTCTTCGTCGCTGGCGAAAGGATCCCTCAAGCTTCGGCCTCAACATCATGGCGATACTTGGGCTTGATGTTTACACCCACTGGAATGGAGACCGCCCCTATGGTTCCGGAGTTGAAAAACTACCTATTAAGACTGACCAAGGCTCCACTGAAGCCCCAGCAACGCCTGGTTGCTTTGAAGTTTTACTTTCTCCCCCATATCATCCATAAACTGGTTTGGGGCCCATCTCGGCCAACCTGCTAGTAAAATGCGATAAACTTTTCCGTTCAGCCGTCAGGCAATGGCTCCGTCTTCCCCACGACTTTCCACTGGGGGCATTCTATGCCCCTGTGAGGCAAGGGGGTTCGGCATACCTTGTCTTAGAACCTCAATCCCGTATAAACGCAGCAAGCGTATTGCCCGCCTTGCTAATTCCACCAGTGAGGTCTGCCGCGAGGCTGCACAGCTGGAATATCTAAAACAAACAAAACAGCAAGCAGACAAGTTGTGCCTCTACAACGGCACACTGATTGACTCACTAAAAGCCCACAATAGTTATTGGACCTCCTCCCTTTACAATAGTAATGATGGATCCCCTCTGCAGGGAGCCTCCTCTGCCCCAAGCTCCTCGGCGTGGATTTCTGAGGGCACCAGGCTCCTTCGTGGTCACACCTTCATCGATGCGGTGAAGGTGCGATACAACGCTATGCCGAACCTGACCCACACGAAGAGAGGACAGGGGGTCCCAAAAGAATGCAGAGCGGGGTGCAAAACATCTGAAACTCTAACCCATATTCTACAAAAATGCCCCCGAACTTACGGGGCCCGTATTCATCGACACAACGCTTTGGCAACATATCTGGCTGGTGGCCTCCGCAAGCGCGGCTACCAAGTACTTGAAGAGCCCATCTATGCCACATCATTAGGGGACCGGAAACCGGACCTCGTCATCATAAGGGATGAACAGGTCATGGTGCTAGACGTCCAGGTGGTTGGTGGCGGGATTTCATTATCCCAAGCTCAACAAAGTAAAGTGGCAGAATACATGATGCACGAAATAGTCAACCAGATAGCTAAAGAATATAATTGCACACCGATAGTGACCTCTTTGACCTTAAGCTATAGGGGGGTTTGGGCCGAAGAATCAGTAAAATCATTAAAGATGCTGGGGTGTTCCAATCAAGATATAAAAATACTAACCGTCCGCTGTTTGGAGGGGAGTATCAGGTGCTTCCGCGTACACCAGCGGATGACGTGTACTATAGTACGCTGATGACTTTCCTTCCGGCTGCAGTCCCGCGCTACTACTAACACGAGTACCACTGCGCTTACAATACATTGGGAATCCGCTAATCCGCCACTTCCTACGCTAAATTGCTTGAACTGATTCGGCTAACGCGGCGCAACTGTCTATCCGAAGTCCCCACCACGATCGTACGACGATAAGGCCAGACAGGCCTTAGGGACTTCGAGATGGCAGGGGCGGGAGGTGGGGAGGACCGCAAAAAAAATAGCCAAATGCCTCGTCATCTAATTATTGACGCGCATGAATGGATTAACGAGATTCCCACTGTCCCTATGACGACTCGGGCGGCGAAGACGAGGAAAACAATCCCCCTTCAGTGGCCACAAGCCCGCCCTCTCCACCTCCCACTGAACAACGCGCCCCAACACCCGACAGTTTTACACTGCCAACCGACAACGACATGCTTACAGAATACATAGCAGAAAACGAGACAACATTCATGGAGGCCCTGCTCTCTAGACAGCACCAGGGCATTAAAAAAAGGACAAAGAGCTGCTGCAGGCATTCCAAAACATCAAGAAGGCACTACTTGCTGCGGCATTAAAAAGTTCAGAACTTCAGGGAGCACTCAACAGCATCAATTCTTACAACAACAAAATAACCACACCACTAGCCACAACAGACACTCATGCACCGCCAAACATGGTACAGGCCCCCACTACCCAAAAGAAAGCGATCATAATACAAGCCAAATCAGGCAATAACCCTAATGCAGTAGCAAATTTTATTCGCCAATCCTACGATCCGGGGGAATTCAACCTCACTGATGTGGAAATGAAGGTGACAAAGGACAAGGTCATTGTCACTTCATCCAACACACAGGCCATCACAAAGCTCAAAACCGCCATCGAACATAACCCCAAGGCTCACGAGCTGACCACCCACACCCGAACACAGAGATCTCCAACCTTCAAACTGGCCGGCCTACCACACGACCTAGACAAGGACACCATCATACCACTACTAATACAAGACAACCCAAACATTGCCACCAACACCGAAGACCTCACCCTCACGGCAGACTATACCAACCCCAAAGGCACACGGGTTGTCATCCTCACCACATCAATCACCACATACAGGACACTCAAAGAGAAGCCAACACTCCGCATTAAATGGCATCACTACCCCATCTACCTACATTTTAACACACCCATATGCCACAACTGCGCTACATACGGTACGTGGCCATACACTGCCGGAGTGAGGTGCGCAGGTGCTCTAAATGCGCTGAGCCGCATCACCATGAAGAATGCCGAGCACCCGTCCTAACGTGCCACCCATGCAAATGGGCTAACAAAAGCGATATCGAACACCCCCTGGGCAGCCGCAGCTGCACTGTCCTGCAGGAGCGGAACGCCTACGTAGAGTCCGCCTGGCACTGAGGTATACCAGCGATACAGCCCCAAACAACAAACGCACCAAACATGACACCCTACAACACTGCAACACAAAACACTCAACAGACACACAAAACGCATCAGCACACATCCAAATCCCAACCAACCTCGCTAAAAGTTATCCAGGCAAATTTAGCGCATGCAGCAAAAGCTAACGAATTACTTCACGTTTACCAGAAGCACCATTTTCACGACATCTCCCTCATACAGGAACCATATCATCACAACAACAAAATAACATCATTTACCCTTAAAGACAGATTAGCCTCAGACCAAAATCCGAAAACAGCCATCATCATACATAACACCGAAGTTCAGGTCTTCCCAATCAAAATCACACCCACTCTAATCGCAGCACGCATCACATGTCATAAACATAAAATATTACTGATCAACTGTTATGCTCCACTAAAGGACAATTTCAACATTGAACTTTCAATCATTGAAAACATCATCACTAACATTAAAGAACCCACACTCATAGCGGGCGATTTTAATGCTAAAAATCCAATATCGGGGGCACCGTAGAAGACGACAGAGGCACCACACTCACAGAATTCATTAACACCAACAATTTAGCCATACTGAACAACCCGAACTCACCACCCACATTTGAAACAACTAATGGCAGAAGCTGGATCGACATCACTACGTTAACACCATAATTGCTCCCACATGTACACGATTGGGAAATCCTGGACTACGAGAACCACAGCGACCACAAGTACATACAAACACAAATATTCCAGGGCAGATACCAGCAGAGCAAACGCCTAACACAGAACAGAGCACAAAAACTACTTACCGACCTCGCGGGAGACAGATGGATGCACGAAACCGCAACAACACCAATACACACCATCACGCGACTCGAACATGTCATAACACACTTCTATTCCAAAGTCAACAAACTCACAGCTAAATACGCAAAACACGTTCACAACAAAAACACACCAAATCCATGGTGGAACACTGAACTCGAGATAGAGCGGAAAACGGTTAGGGCACACAGAAGAAGATACCAAAAAGCGCACGACCTCTTATGAGACCAATACAAATCAACATACACCCAAGCACTAAAACAATTTCAACAAAACATCACCACACGCAACACCTCTTGGCGCGAATATTGCTCCCGCATCTCAAAAAACCCCTTCACCCTCCCTTACAAGATCGCGGCCAACAAAATAAAAAAAATCAATTACAATTCCATCCCTTGAAAAATCCGACGGCACATTCACATCGTCCCTCGAGGAATCGATCGAATTAATTCTCAACGCACTCTTTGGTCCCACCCCCACAAATACTACCACCGCAATGGACGAGAACCTCAACGTAGTACCCGAAAACACAGTCGAAGACACACCTTTCACAGAACTCGAAATCGACATCGCCGTACAATCACTCAAAACACATATCGCCCCAGGCCCGGACAATCTTAAAACGCCAATCATCCAAGCACTATACAAACAACACAAGAAATTCTTCGCAAACATTTTCAACGCCGCACTCAAACTAGGACACTTCCCAACACAGTGGAAAGATTCGAAAATAATTCTAATACCCAAAAAAGAATTCGAACATGCAAGACCACAACCGGGCCAATTTAGACCCATCGCACTAAATTCAATATTCGGCAAAATTCTAGAAAACCTCCTTAAAGATCGCATCTACCACTTTCTTTACACACACAACCTCTTCCCAAAGAACCAATATAGCTTCACACACAACGTCTCGACTACCATGGCACTCCACTCTCTTAAAACCACAATCAACCAAAACACTTCACAAAACAACACCTCTGTACTCATTTCACTTGACATTAAAAACGCCTTCAACCTAATACAAAAAACTCACATTACCAACTTCCTCCAACAAAAACAATGTCCACACAACCTCACGACTCTGGTCAGACATATACTCACAGACCGGACTATCTCCTACAACAGTGGCCAAACCAAGATCTTTCAATCACTCACCCAAGGATCACCGCAGAGTTCCCCACTCAGTCCGCTACTCTAGAATATAACAATCACAGACCTCCTCAACACACCACTCCCAGACAACACATCAATACAAGCATTTGCAGATGACATAACAATTACAGTACACGGCACAACGAGATCATCATTCGAACAACGCGCTGCAACAGCCTTAGAGGCCGTCCTTCACTGGGCCCACAACAAACAAATTCAATTCAGTTCACACAAATGCAAATTCCTTACTATCGGCAATAATACCAAACCAGGCCACCCAAAATTAAGCTAGGAAACCAAACGCTCTCTAACACCACAACACTAAAAATTCTAGGAGTAACATTCGACACCAAAATGTCCTTCCTTCCCCATCTCAAAGACATACAACAAAAAATAACAACACTTACCACAAACCTAGGCCGATTTACGGGACACTCATGGGGCATGTCACCAAAACACTTACGAGACATCTACATCCGAGCCACTGAAAGAATAATTCTATACGCGTCCCCCATCTGGTACAGACCAACATCTCATATACTCAGGAAACTAACATCCACACAACGCACCCCACTCCTTAAAATAACAAAAACTTTTAGGACAACCCCCAACACAGCCCTCCCAATTCTGGCCAATATCCCTCCAATCCATATCACCGTTGAAAAAGAAAATGCCCTATTCAACATCCTACACGACAACACCCCCTTCACATTTGCTAACCAAACTTTCGGTCCACACAACATAGCCACCAAAACGGACCTCCGCCTCCTCCACCCCACCGACCTCATAGCCCTCAAGCACTCCGCTGAACCACCCAATACCTCCGATCTTTACATATACACCGACGGTTCACAATCAATATCTGGCACAGGCGCAGCATTTGTAGTCATTAACAACGCCAAACAAATCAAGCTCCATGACTACACCTCAAACTTCGAGGCAGAAGCCCTGGCCATCGAAAAAGCACTCGTGTACATAGCCGAAACACCACCGCCACAAAAAACAATTTCTATACTCACGGACAGCCTCTCCACACTAAAGGGTCTGGGAAACCCAACAAACACTAACCCCGCCATAAACAACATTAAAACAACATACAGAGCAGCATCACAACACCACAACATCTACTTACACTATGTAAAAGCACACACAGGCATTGTGGGGAACGAGCTGGCTGACGAGGCTGCCAAGGAAGCAGTCAAAATTAACAACATAACGGAAACTCCAATGACAAAACAATTTATCAAGACACAACTAAGGAAAGCAGCACATAACCAATGGACAGCACACTGGCATACACACGGCCACGGCACCACCACCTACCAATGGATCAAAAACCCAGCACATATTCCACCCCACTTTCCAACGAACTACTACACCAGCCAGGCTACAACAGAACATGGACGCTTCCCACACTACCTACACCGCTTCCACAAGGTCACAGACAGCAATTGCAAATGCCACTCCCCTGCACCCAATTTCAATCACTACCTTACAGACTGCCCTCTCACCGAATCCGAAAGACGTCCCATTGAACAGGAATTCGCCAACAAGTCAATCGCCCATAAACCCGAAATTATTAAGAACCCTAAAACATACAAAATTCTGGAAGAAATCGTGAAAAAAGTAAACATATCCATTGACCAACTTTAATTCCCTTCCCTCAGGTGTTCACCCCATCTCTCCCATTCCCCCACCACAACCCATTACCTCATCAAGAACCAGACAACCACTTAACCACCCTACCACAGCGGCTTTACTAACTAGAACAACCCCACTAATTCTTACTGTCAAAACTCCTACCCCACCTCCTTCCTGTCCTAACCTTTTAGATCTTTTCCTTTTGACTAAAAATAAATAAACAAATAAATAAGAAAATTTTGGGGGTGGGGGTGGGGAGGGAATACAGGGAGAATGTTCTCCCCTCCTGCTGTCGGTGGGGCCGGCCCCAATTCCAACAACTCCAACGCCAGGAGTGAACATCACCCAAGTCATTGAGCACAATGTGCCCGGGCCTTGTTGCCCCTTTCAGACCACCAGAGCGGGTTACCCGTAATGGGCCCCGCAAGTGGCACTGAAACATCACTGTGTGTTGTACTAATCAGTGCTGCGCTCTCGCAAGCGGTCCGTTAAGGGCACGCAAGTGGCAGGACGGCAACACGACTACCAACACAACCTGCTGCGCAAAACACTGCTGCCATTGGACAGTCAGACTTCCCCACAGTCCTACCAGGGCAATGGTCAGGGCCTCTCGTTCCTAGACTACCCCAGAACATGGCAGCAGACATGCGAGCTCGCACGACCAACTACCGATAAGTCGAGGGTGGTATAGTCGCACAACATAGCGACCCCCGGGTTATGGGCCTAAAAAACCAGCCCGGGCTTCAAGAACTTCAAGGAAATCAAAACTCAAGAAGATCAAACACGTTGGGCAAGGGGCCGGTTTCGGGGCGTCATCCTACTATCCCTCCACCCCCTCCTCGAGTTAGGGAAACTTCATGGGGGGGACGAAGAGGGAAAAAAAACTCAATCAAACAAACTAACCACTCTCAAAACTAACATGCATAGAACTCTCACTCCTTGTCGTCCCTCTTCACACATTTTAAGCCACACTACCAATTTCCCATCTCTTATTTTCCCGTCATTCATTTTCACATCATTCCCACCCTTACCCATCAACCTAACACATCCCTGCCCCAACCATGAACCCTGAGGGCTGTATGAAAAGTTCCAACAAAGCAAATACGCTGGAATCCATTACGACAAGAAACTAACTGTCATAAACACCTCATTCTCACCTTTCTTCACTCTTTATTCATAGTCCGTTTGTATCTGTGTCCTGGCTCGTGGGCACTTATTTACACGTGCATATTGCGCAAGTACGCGCCCGCGCATGTATATATGTATGTGTACATGTGTATTTAACTGTATATATATCTGTATATATCCCTTTACAATACATATATATCCCTTTACAATTCATTTATTACGAATATTAGCAATAATATTTTATTTATTTATCCCCTTCTTCTTTTCTTCTTCCTCTCTCTCTCTCTTTCTCTCGCTCTTCGAACTTTATATACCTGTAAGGGACCGGAGCCAGGAGGGTGAGGGACCGAACTAATAGTTAAAGGAAATCAGAAAAAATTAATAATATAACGACTCACCAACACACTAACACTGGGGGGAGGGGCCACTAAAAAAATTTTTTTACCAGCATTTCAGAACCCCACTGGACCTTGAATCCTCGACCTCATCTACCCCCGGACATTACCGACCAAAAGCCAGGAATATCAAGATCAGAAGATTACCACATGAGACCAATTATATTCAACCTCACCTGTTAAATCAGACCAGGAAGAAAATATGTAAGCCCCTAATCCACCACATCTCATCTACTGATATAATCATCTACTCTCTCACTCACTACTCCTCATGTCATAAAATGAAATAAATCCGCTGGTTCCCTGCCTCGTTCCCGTGGCGGCAGTGGAGCTGGATGGTGGAATCCCCCCTTTTTTTTCTCTTTTTTTTTGTCTCTTTCTGCAATGCAAAATTCTTAATTGGAGCAATCCCTAATCATTTATCTTACATTGGGTTAAGCCTGTTATACTTAGTGGCACAGGCAGGGGCATATTGGTTTACATTCTTTTTCTGGCTGCCCCACCATACTTTTTGTCCCTATCTGCTCACCCGCGATACATTAGTGGTGCGGGAGAGTCCCAATCTAGGGCCTCAATCTACTCTGTCCCTATCTACTATCATCATCGGCGTCCCCACGGCGATCGGACGTGCCTGGACCGTGCTGCGTCATTTTTTGTTGTTTTCAACTAGAACTTCCTGTGAGTCAAAAAGTTTTTGCACCCCTCCTTCGGGAGCTTCTCGTCCACCTCTGTTCAAAATTTGAGCTCGCTAGCACCAATATTTCTCGAAATATAAGGTTTTTTGTAAAACTAGCACGTGGCTGGTAAGCGTGGCTCAGGCACGAGGTCGAAAGAGCGTCTTTTCGATTTTTCGCGGCTAGACAGCTGGCTAAAATTGCTTTACGAGTGGTCGAGCTTGTCTCCCGATCATTTTGCACTATATGTGAAGGCTCTAGACCAAAATTTCGAAGAGAAACGATGAAATGTACTTTGTAAACAGGCGGCGGCCAGCCTAGGCCTTTTGCCCCCGTCTATGGGAAACGAACGCTCGTAACTCGATTGCTGTCCCTTCGAACCATATCAAAATATATATTTTCATAATCCTGAAGGTGCAAAGATCATTTTGAGAGTAATCTCAGCTCACAACTCGCAAAATTAAGAACAATATCAACGATCGTGATTTCAACACACCTGGCCCTTCGAGTGGGGCGAGACCCTGGGTAGGGCGAACGGTCGAGCAAAAACTAGCGTAACTCGGCAACCGTTGGAGCTACAAGGAAATATAGGCACTTTTCGTGAATGCCAGAGCAAGGGCTATCAACCGGTGCCACGGAGAATTGCGAAAAATAATTAAATTGTTGATTTTCGGGCCACCACCCGAAGTCTACGCACACAGGGTTGCTCGAACTTGGAGCTGTACAATGTTACCAGGTTTCAGGCCAATATTCTGAAATCCGCTACATTTGGCGGAATGCCGAAATAATTGGTTTTTGGACTAAGAAAATTAGGAAAAAGTAGAGCAGACTCTGAACACTTCCGCTAAGCAACAAGGTCACCAGACAATCAAGATAACCTGACAAATTTTTCGGAAAGTAGTGAACATCGTTTCTGGGCGATCCAGAGGTGGCATCGACCAAGATCAAGTGGAGGGGAAGGAGGAACAGCGACGACAGCTGAAGGGATCGACAAAATGTCCGATCGTGAACAAACACTGAAAAAAAGGGACGCCAAACACTCTGTGAAGAAGACACAGAGCAAGAGCAAAAAGAAGGCAAGTTCCAAGGAATCACAGCAAATCGGGCAGGATTCTGACACTGATATGGACTCTATGGATTCAGAGGTAGAGAGGAGGGATCATCAGAAACACAACAAGCCGTCAAGCAACCAAGAGGGTGCCAAAGTGCCAGAACATGAAGGAAGCAGCGACAAGGAGTCCGAGCCTAGGCTGTCGAAACTTGCAAAGATCGACAAGAACACATTCAGCAACCTAGTGAAGGTTTCACAAATTACAGCAGGGGACGGTAAAGTAGGCGCAGTCATTGATAAAATTATCAATTAAGTGTGTAAGCTGAAGGCTTTGACCATGGAAGCCACACATGAGAATGAGTTCCTGAAAGGCAGACTCGCAGAGTGCAGGGCTCCAATCAAGTCCCCAACGTATGCAGAAGTCACAAAGACCATCTCTGAACAACGACAAGAACAAGAGACGGTAGCAATCATAGTAACCTCAAAGGAAAGAAGGAAAGAGAAGATCCTTGAGGACCTAAAGAAGATCATGGACCCCATGGAAATGGACATCAAGGATACAATCATGAGGTCTGGTAAGGAGGGGGTAGTGATTGTGTCCACAGACGCCCCCTCCTTGGAAAAAGTAGAAAAGAAGATTCAGAGCGACAGTGGTGTGCTAGATTTGCAGATCCACCATCCGAAAGGACGAAGAATGGAAATTAAAGTCGTGGGCGTGGATCAGGAGATGGAGGACGAGGAACTCATAACAAGGATTATTTGCCAGAATAACCTCCTGTGTAAAGAAGAAGACACTGAGGCCAAAGCGAAATATAAAGGACGCTACGGGAAAACCGTAATCGTAACTGTCAACAAGCAAGCCTACCAGGCCTTAAAGGACAAAAGTCACGTCAACGTAGGCTGCGAGAGGTGCGCCCTGTATGACAACATATTTGTGACAAGGTGCACCAAGTGCCCATCACTGGATCACATGGGGAAGTTTTGCCGACAGCCAGAGAGATGCGTGAACTGCTCAAGGACGGGGCACTCGGCAGAGGAGTGTCAGAGTGAATCTTTGCAGGGCGTGTCTGAATGAGGGTGTGTTGAAGGAGGAATGCAACCACCCTCTCCTCTCTGTGTACTGCGAGACATTTCAGAAGAAAGTGCAAGAGGAGAAGAGAAGGATCGTCCAAGGGATGTACTAAGGCTCGTATCCATCATGGCGGGAACGACCCCTGATCTGCGGAAAAACAGAGACCATACTTCAGCAACGACGAATCAAGACTCCGAAGTAATAGAAGTCATACAGGTTAATCTGGCACGAGCCTTTAAGGCAAACCAGTCCTTGAGGGATTACAATCATGAATATCAGCATGATATTTCTGTGGTGCAAGAGCCATACAGCCTCGAGGATAAGATAATCCCATTTCCTATCAAGCATAAAATAGTGGCAACTACGAAAAATCCAAAGACCGCAATAAGAGTGCATAAAGAAAACATACAAATTTTTGCCATTAAGATCGAAGAAAAATTAATTGTAGCGAGAATCATAAAAGGAGACAAGAAAATTGTAGTAGTAAACGTGTATTGCCCCCTAACGAAGACGTATCAGCATTCCTGCTAAAATTAGAAATGGCAATCGCACAGTTCCAGAGAGAGAACATTTTGGTCATGGGTGATTTTAATGCGAAAAACGTTTTGTAGGGCAGCAAAGAGTCTGTTAACAGGGGAGATGAGGTATATGAATTGGCAATTAGAAACAACCTCATAATTATGAATGATTCAAACTCTCCACCCACATTTAAAACTTCAAGAGCACAAGGTTGGATAGATTTAACCATGGTTAATCAGGTGTTGAATACAAGTGTGCAGCAGTGGGAAGTATTGAAACATGCAAATGACAGTGATCATAGATACATTCAAACTTTAATAGGTGAGGTTGGAAAACCTACAAGATTCCATATAACTTTAAAGGGAGAACAGCAAATACTTAAGAAATTAAGGGAAGATCAATGGTTTGAGGAGATTCACGACCTCAATACACCAGACGAAATAGAAACAGTAACAGAGCAACTCTACCAGAAGATAAAGAAATGGAAGACAAAATTTCGCAGTAAATGGAAGGAGAGTAAACACAAATTAAATTCCTGGTGGATTACGGACTTGGAATTAGAACGAAAAAAAGTAAGAGCTATGAGAACACGCTATCAGAAAGCGCAAGGAGAATTAAGGCAAATTTTTAAAGCACAGTATTATAAAGAGCACACAATATACAATAATATGTTGAGTGAAGCTCGGGACAAAAGTTGGGAAAAAGTATGTAGCACAGTATCATCAAATCCGTTTACCTTACCCTATAAAATTGCGAGGGGGCAACTAAAAACGGCACAGATTCTGGAGAGTAACTAAAAAAGATGGAAGTAATACAACGACTGTGGAAGAAACAGTGGAGTATATTTTAGATTCTTTGTATGAAAATAAAAGTAACGAAGAACAGCCAGATGAATTACCTAACGAAAATACATCAGTTGAAGGTAAGCTGTTTAAAGAAGCAGAAATAGAAAACGTCGTGAGGAATTTGAGGAAAGACGTGGCCGTAGGGCCAGATCATTTAAAAACCACTTTTATCCAAGAGCTTTTTGCGGCTCATAAGGGGTTCTTTTTCAAACTATTTAATGCCTGCCTTAAAGTGGGCTATATACCTAGTCATTGGAAACAATCCCGAGTAATTTTAATCCCCAAGGCAGGAGCCAAAGATAAAACAGGAATAGAAAAATTTCGCCCAATAGCAATTAACTCTATATTAGAGAAAATTCTAGAGAAATTAATAAAAGATCGATTATATTATTTCCTAAGCAGCGGACAATTATTTCCAAAGCACCAGTATGGGTTCCAACATAATACATCAACAACGAATGCATTATTAGTGTTAAAGAAAAGAATCGAACAGGCATCATTAGATAAGCTAGGAACTGTAATAATATCTTTGGATATTAAAAACGCTTTTAATTCAATACAACGTAAAATAATTGTAGACAAACTGCAGCAACTTAAATGCCACTCCAATTTAGTGAGAATAACAAATTCAATATTGACTCAGAGGAAAATTATATATGAAGATCAAGGAACCTGTATCACAAAAAATTTATCAACAGGCTCTCCACAAGGATCTCCACTAAGCCCACTTTATTGGAATATAATGATTTCAGGGATTTTTGATTTGAAACTACCAGGAGAGGCATATATTCAGGCGCTTGCAGACGACGTAATAGTGGCAATTAAGTTTAAATCTCGCCAGCAAGCAGAACAATTGGCGAACGCAACTCTTGATATTATAGCAGCATGGGGAAAGAAAGTGAATCTAGAGTTTAACCCTAAAAAGTCCAAGGTTATGCTTATTAAGAAAAACTATGGGAGCCACCCTCCAATAATTAAAATAAATAACGAAAAATTAAAAATTAAAAATGAACTAAAATTTTTAGGAATAATATTTGATAACATAATGTCGTTCTTGCCACATTTAAAATATGTGAAAGAGAAGGTTCAACTTTTAACGGCCAATTTAGGTAAATTTTCAAGAGCAAACAAAGGAATG
Source organism: Amblyomma americanum (assembly GCF_052857255.1). NCBI lineage: Eukaryota > Metazoa > Arthropoda > Arachnida > Ixodida > Ixodidae > Amblyomma > Amblyomma americanum. The sequence goes on from NC_135507.1 coordinate 128,029,814, forward strand.
AAAGGACAACACTTAAAGAAGTTATACATGTTAGGAATACAAAGAATGATAATGTATGGAGCCTCGGTTTGGTATAGTAATAAGGTGGCAATAAATCGGAAACTGAAGTCAATACAGCGCATTCCTTTAATTCTTATAACTAAGGCGTACAGAACTACAGCAAATGTAACACTTAATGCATTAGCGAACCTACCCCCAGTACAATTAAAAATTCAACTCGAAAAAGAAATATATGAAATAATGCAAGGAATAAAAACATACCAGATTAACGATCAGATTTTTGCAAAGATATAGCAAATAAGTTCGATCTATGGGTATATCATCCTGCAGAGAAACTAGCGTATGATTACACTGAAGATATCAATTCAGAAGCTGATCAGAAAATATACACAGATGGGTCACAAATAGAGAACAAATTAGGTGCAGCCTTTGTGGTGTTTGATGCGAAAGAGACACAAGTGGAAGTAAAACATTTCAAACTTCCTCAGTACGCCAACAGTTTTTATGCGGAAGTTGTGGCAATAAAGAAGGCCATAGAATATGTGAAGAAAGATAACATAAGCAAAAGCCAAATTCTCACGGATAGTCTTTGAGCACTGAAGTCAATCAAAAATCCAAACAGTAGAAACTCAGCAATTCAGGAGATTAAACTAGAGCTCAGTAAATTGCAAAATCAGAATATCACATTAACGTATATCAAAGGGCACAGCGGACATGAGGAAATGAAACAGCAGATGCTTTGGCTAAGGATGCTGCAATGAAAGGAGAAAAGATTAAAATTCCAATATCGAAACAATATATCAAGAAGCAGTTGATAAACGCGATGTATGATAAGTGGAACGAAAGGTGGCATCAGGAGGGAAAAAACAGTAGCACATTTGAGTGGATTAGAAGTGTAAAATCCTTACCCCAACACTTCCCAACCAATCACTATACATCACAGGCAATCTCTTCTCACGGCAGATTTCCCTTCTATTTCTACAGATTCAGTATCTCAAACTCACTGAAATGTATGTGTGGAGAAAACGCCATAAACTTTGATCATTATCTAGAAAAATGTCCAGTGGCAAAGAAAGAAAGAGAACAACTAACCAAAATATTGGGTCCTAATTTAACAATTAGGAAACCAGAGATAATCGAACAATCGGAGAGCTATGACATACTTAATAACATGGTACAAATAATACTAGAAAAGTCGTATGAATTACAATTATAAAGGAAAAACATTTAGCAGAGAAAAGTGACAACTGTAAGGCGTGCCTTTTCACGGTGAAATGTGTGTGGGGGCCCCCAAGACCAGACCAGGTGGGCACTAGTTGCACGCCCCTACTGCGCACTCACGGGGGGAGGCTCGCATTAGGTTATAAAGGCAATAAACGTACTGAAGATCGGTGGCCAAACTTTTGAAGAACCGGTATGGCAGAGCAAGTGTAGCGAATCGAATGTATTGAAAGTATTATAAAATTTGAATAAAAAGTAGAGAATTAGTGATGCGTCACATCAATAAACAAGTGGGGTGGGTTCAAACGACATCTGGGATTACAGAGATTACTGGGTTGAAGCAGCTGGAGTCGTCGGTGCGGCGCAGCAACGAACAAGGAAGTGATGTTTGTGGTTGTGAGTTTGTGAGTGCCAGAAGAGGACACGGAGTGAAAAAGAACTGGAGTGTGGTGTGCAGTGCAGTGGGTGAGGTGCCTACGGGTGTAGTATAATCTCAACTAAGACACGGAGAGTTGTGAGGTGTCGTGAGGCGCAAACCATGGCTGACAAGCGCAGTGAAGAAGAGGAAGACACAGGAGGCAGTTTGAAGACAAGACAAGACAAGCCACCCAAGTTTAGTGTATATCAGTGCAGTGCAGCAATTATTGTTAAAAAAAGAGAAAAAAAGAAATAATAAACGCCGCTGGTCTGGCTGGCCCGTTCCCTTGGCTGGGGGGCCAATGATGGTATCTACTTCCTTTTTCCTCTTTTCTCTCTCGACTCTTCCCTTCCGTCTTTCCTTCTTTCATTATTAAAAAAAAACATGTTTTGGTACTAGACCGTTTATTTTAATTTTTTTGATTGGCATATTCATCACCCGCGATACATTAGTGGTGCGGGAGAGTCCCAATCTAGGGCCTCAATCTACTCTGTCCCTATCTACTCATTATTAGTGTTAAAGAAAAGAATCGAACAGGCATCAATAGATAAGCTAGGAACTGTAATAATATCTGGATATTAAAAACGCTTTTAATTCAATACAACGTAAAATAATTGTAGAGAAACTGCAGCAACTTAAATGCCACTCCAATTTAGTGAGAATAACAAATTCAATATTGACTCAGAGGAAAATTATATATGAAGATCATGGAACCTGTATCACAAAAAAATTATCAACAGGCTCTCCACAAGGATCTCCACTAAGCCCACTTTATTGGAATATAATGATTTCAGAGATTTTTGATTTGAAACTACCAGAAGAGGCACATATTCAGGCGTTTGCAGACGATGTAATAGTGGCAATTAAGTTTAAATCTCGCCAGCAAGCAGAACAATTGGCGAACGCAAATCTTGATATTATAGCAGCATGGGGAAAGAAAGTGAATCTAGAGTTTAACCCTGAAAAGTCCAAGGTTATGCTTATTAAGAAAAACTATGGGAGCCACCCTCCGATAATTAAAATAAATAACGAAAAATTACAAATTACAAATGAACTAAAATTATTAGGAATAATATTTGATAACATAATGTCGCTCTTGCCACATTTAAAATATGTGAAAGAGACGGTTCAACTTTTAACGGCCAATTTAGGCAAATTTTCAAGAGCAAACAAAGGAATGAAAGGACAACACGTTAGGAATAGAAAGAATGATAGTGTATGGAGCCCCGGTTTGGTATAGTAATAAGGTGGCAATAAATCGGAAACTGAAGTCAATACAGCGCATTCCTTTAATTCTTATAACTAAGGCGTACAGAACTACAGCAAATGTAACACTTAATGCATTAGCGAACCTACCCCCAGTACAATTAAAAATTCAACTCGAAAAAGAAATATATGAAATAATGCAAGGAATAAAAACATACCAGATTAACGATCAGATTTTTGCAAAGATATAGCAAATAAGTTCGATCTATGGGTATATCATCCTGCAGAGAAACTAGCGTATGATTACACTGAAGATATCAATTCAGAAGCTGATCAGAAAATATACACAGATGGGTCACAAATAGAGAACAAATTAGGTGCAGCCTTTGTGGTGTTTGATGCGAAAGAGACACAAGTGGAAGTAAAACATTTCAAACTTCCTCAGTACGCCAACAGTTTTTATGCGGAAGTTGTGGCAATAAAGAAGGCCATAGAATATGTGAAGAAAGATAACATAAGCAAAAGCCAAATTCTCACGGATAGTCTTTGAGCACTGAAGTCAATCAAAAATCCAAACAGTAGAAACTCAGCAATTCAGGAGATTAAACTAGAGCTCAGTAAATTGCAAAATCAGAATATCACATTAACGTATATCAAAGGGCACAGCGGACATGAGGAAATGAAACAGCAGATGCTTTGGCTAAGGATGCTGCAATGAAAGGAGAAAAGATTAAAATTCCAATATCGAAACAATATATCAAGAAGCAGTTGATAAACGCGATGTATGATAAGTGGAACGAAAGGTGGCATCAGGAGGGAAAAAACAGTAGCACATTTGAGTGGATTAGAAGTGTAAAATCCTTACCCCAACACTTCCCAACCAATCACTATACATCACAGGCAATCTCTTCTCACGGCAGATTTCCCTTCTATTTCTACAGATTCAGTATCTCAAACTCACTGAAATGTATGTGTGGAGAAAACGCCATAAACTTTGATCATTATCTAGAAAAATGTCCAGTGGCAAAGAAAGAAAGAGAACAACTAACCAAAATATTGGGTCCTAATTTAACAATTAGGAAACCAGAGATAATCGAACAATCGGAGAGCTATGACATACTTAATAACATGGTACAAATAATACTAGAAAAGTCGTATGAATTACAATTATAAAGGAAAAACATTTAGCAGAGAAAAGTGACAACTGTAAGGCGTGCCTTTTCACGGTGAAATGTGTGTGGGGGCCCCCAAGACCAGACCAGGTGGGCACTAGTTGCACGCCCCTACTGCGCACTCACGGGGGGAGGCTCGCATTAGGTTATAAAGGCAATAAACGTACTGAAGATCGGTGGCCAAACTTTTGAAGAACCGGTATGGCAGAGCAAGTGTAGCGAATCGAATGTATTGAAAGTATTATAAAATTTGAATAAAAAGTAGAGAATTAGTGATGCGTCACATCAATAAACAAGTGGGGTGGGTTCAAACGACATCTGGGATTACAGAGATTACTGGGTTGAAGCAGCTGGAGTCGTCGGTGCGGCGCAGCAACGAACAAGGAAGTGATGTTTGTGGTTGTGAGTTTGTGAGTGCCAGAAGAGGACACGGAGTGAAAAAGAACTGGAGTGTGGTGTGCAGTGCAGTGGGTGAGGTGCCTACGGGTGTAGTATAATCTCAACTAAGACACGGAGAGTTGTGAGGTGTCGTGAGGCGCAAACCATGGCTGACAAGCGCAGTGAAGAAGAGGAAGACACAGGAGGCAGTTTGAAGACAAGACAAGACAAGCCACCCAAGTTTAGTGTATATCAGTGCAGTGCAGCAATTATTGTTAAAAAAAGAGAAAAAAAGAAATAATAAACGCCGCTGGTCTGGCTGGCCCGTTCCCTTGGCTGGGGGGCCAATGATGGTATCTACTTCCTTTTTCCTCTTTTCTCTCTCGACTCTTCCCTTCCGTCTTTCCTTCTTTCATTATTAAAAAAAAACATGTTTTGGTACTAGACCGTTTATTTTAATTTTTTTGATTGGCATATTCATCACCCGCGATACATTAGTGGTGCGGGAGAGTCCCAATCTAGGGCCTCAATCTACTCTGTCCCTATCTACTCATTATTAGTGTTAAAGAAAAGAATCGAACAGGCATCAATAGATAAGCTAGGAACTGTAATAATATCTGGATATTAAAAACGCTTTTAATTCAATACAACGTAAAATAATTGTAGAGAAACTGCAGCAACTTAAATGCCACTCCAATTTAGTGAGAATAACAAATTCAATATTGACTCAGAGGAAAATTATATATGAAGATCATGGAACCTGTATCACAAAAAAATTATCAACAGGCTCTCCACAAGGATCTCCACTAAGCCCACTTTATTGGAATATAATGATTTCAGAGATTTTTGATTTGAAACTACCAGAAGAGGCACATATTCAGGCGTTTGCAGACGATGTAATAGTGGCAATTAAGTTTAAATCTCGCCAGCAAGCAGAACAATTGGCGAACGCAAATCTTGATATTATAGCAGCATGGGGAAAGAAAGTGAATCTAGAGTTTAACCCTGAAAAGTCCAAGGTTATGCTTATTAAGAAAAACTATGGGAGCCACCCTCCGATAATTAAAATAAATAACGAAAAATTACAAATTACAAATGAACTAAAATTATTAGGAATAATATTTGATAACATAATGTCGCTCTTGCCACATTTAAAATATGTGAAAGAGACGGTTCAACTTTTAACGGCCAATTTAGGCAAATTTTCAAGAGCAAACAAAGGAATGAAAGGACAACACGTTAGGAATAGAAAGAATGATAGTGTATGGAGCCCCGGTTTGGTATAGTAATAAGGTGGCAATAAATCGGAAACTGAAGTCAATACAGCGCATTCCTTTAATTCTTATAACTAAGGCGTACAGAACTACAGCAAATGTAACACTTAATGCATTAGCGAACCTACCCCCAGTACAATTAAAAATTCAATTCGAAAAAGAAATATATGAAATAATGCAAGGAATAAAAACATACCAGATTAACGATCAGATTTTTGCAGACAAAAATATAGCAAATAAGTTCGATCTATGGGTGTATCATCCTGCAGAGAAACTAGCGTATGATTACACTGAAGATATCAATTCAGAATCTGATCAGAAAATATACACAGATGGGTCGCAAATAGAGGACAAAATAGGTGCAGCCTTTGTGGTGTTTGATGCGAAAGGGACACAAGTGGAAGCAAAACAATTCAAACTTCCTCAGTACGCCAACAATTTTGATGCGGAAGTTGTGGCAACAAAGAAGGCCATAGAATATGTGAAGATAACATAAGCAAAAGCCAAATTCTCACGGATAGTCTTTCAGCACTGAAGGCAATCAAAAATCCATTCAGCACTGAAGGCAATCAAAAATCCAAACAGTAGAAACTCAGCAATTCAGGAGATTAAACTAGAGCTCAGTAAATTGCAAAATCAGAATATCACATTAACGTATATCAAAGGGCACAGTGGACATAGAGGAAATGAAACAGCAGATGCTTTGGCTAAGGATGCTGCAATGAAAGGAGAAAAGAATAAAATTCCAATATCGAAACAATATATCAAGAAGCAGTTGGTAAACGCGATGTATGATAAGTGGAACGAAATGTGGAATCAGGAGGGAAAAAACAGTAGCACATTTGAGTGGATTTGAAGTGTAAAATCCTTACCCCAACACTTCCCAACCAATCATTATACATCACAGGCAATCTCTTCTCACGGCAGATTTCCCTTTTATTTCTACAGATTCAGTATCTCAAACTCACTGAAATGTATGTGTGGAGAAAACGCCATAAAATTTGATCATTATCTAAAAAAATGTCCAGTGACAAAGAAAGAAAGAGAACAACTGACCAAAATATTGGGACCTAATTTAACAATTAGGAAACTAGAGATAATCAAACAATCGGAGAGCTATGACATACTTAATAACATAGTACAAATAATACTAGAAACGTCGTGCGAATTACAATTATAAAGGAAAAACTTTTAGCAGAGAAAAGTGACAACTGTAAGGCGTGCCTTTTCTCGGTGAGATGTGTGTGGGGGCCCCCAAGACCTGACCAGGTGGGCACTAGTTGCCCGCCCCTACTGCGCACTCACGGGGGGAGGCTCGCATTAGGTTATAAAGGCAATAAACGTACTGAAGATCGGTGGCCAAAATTTTGAAGAACCGGTATGGCAGAGCAAGTGTAGCGAATCGAATGTATTGAAAGTAATATAAAATTTGAATAAAAAGTAGAGAATTAGTGATGCGTCACATCAATATACAAGTGAGGTGGGTTCAAACGACATCAGGGATTACAGGGATTAATGGGTTGAAGCAGCTGGAGTCGTCGGTGCGGCGCAGCAACGAACAAGGAAGTGATGTTTGGTTGTGAGTTTGTGAGTGCCAGAAGAGGACACGGAGTGACAAAGAACTGGAGTGTGGTGTGCAGTGTGCAGTGCAGTGGGTGAGGTGCCTACGGGTGTAGTATAATCTCAACTAAGAGACGGAGAGTTGTGAGGTGTCATGAGGCGCAAACCATGGCTGACAAGCGCAGTGAAGAAGAGGAAGACACAGGAGGCAGTTTTAAGACAAGACAAGACAAGCCACCCAAGTTTAGTGTATATCAGTGCAGTGCAGCAAGTATTGTTAAAAAAAAGAAAAAAAGAAATAATAAACGCCGCTGGTCTTGCTGGCCCGTTTCCTTGGCTGGGGGGGCCGATGATGGTATCTACTTCCTTTTTCCTCTTTTCTCCCTCGACTCTTTCCTTCCTTCTTTCCTTCTTTCATTATTAAAAAAAACATGTTTTGGTACTAGACCGTTTATTTTAATTTTTTTGATTGGCATATTCATCACCCGCGATACATTAGTGGTGCGGGAGAGTCCCAATCTAGGGCCTCAATCTACTCTGTCCCTATCTACTCATTATTAGTGGTAAAGAAAAGAATCGAACAGGCATCAATAGATAAGCTAGGAACTGTAGTAATATCTTTGGATATTAAAAACGCTTTTAATTCAATACAACGTAAAATAATTGCAGAGAAACTGCAGCAACTTAAATGCCACTCCAATTTAGTGAGAATAACAAATTCAATATTGACTCAGAGGAAAATTATATATGAAGATCATGGAACCTGTATCACAAAAAATTTATCAACAGGCTCTCCACAAGGATCTCCACTAAGCCCACTTTATTGGAATATAATGATTTCAGAGATTTTTGATTTGAAACTACCAGGAGAGGCACATATTCAGGCTTTTGCAGACGACGTAATAGTGGCAATTAAGTTTAAATCTCGCCAGCAAGCAGAACAATTGGCGAACGCAAATCTTGATATTATAGCAGCATGGGGAAAGAAAGTGAATCTAGAGTTTAACCCTGAAAAGTCCAAGGTTATGCTTATTAAGAAAAACTATGGGAGCCACCCTCCGATAATTAAAATAAATAACGAAAAATTACAAATTACAAATGAACTAAAATTATTAGGAATAATATTTGATAACATAATGTCGCTCTTGCCACATTTAAAATATGTGAAAGAGACGGTTCAACTTTTAACGGCCAATTTAGGCAAATTTTCAAGAGCAAACAAAGGAATGAAAGGACAACACGTTAGGAATAGAAAGAATGATAGTGTATGGAGCCCCGGTTTGGTATAGTAATAAGGTGGCAATAAATCGGAAACTGAAGTCAATACAGCGCATTCCTTTAATTCTTATAACTAAGGCGTACAGAACTACAGCAAATGTAACACTTAATGCATTAGCGAACCTACCCCCAGTACAATTAAAAATTCAATTCGAAAAAGAAATATATGAAATAATGCAAGGAATAAAAACATACCAGATTAACGATCAGATTTTTGCAGACAAAAATATAGCAAATAAGTTCGATCTATGGGTGTATCATCCTGCAGAGAAACTAGCGTATGATTACACTGAAGATATCAATTCAGAATCTGATCAGAAAATATACACAGATGGGTCGCAAATAGAGGACAAAATAGGTGCAGCCTTTGTGGTGTTTGATGCGAAAGGGACACAAGTGGAAGCAAAACAATTCAAACTTCCTCAGTACGCCAACAATTTTGATGCGGAAGTTGTGGCAACAAAGAAGGCCATAGAATATGTGAAGATAACATAAGCAAAAGCCAAATTCTCACGGATAGTCTTTCAGCACTGAAGGCAATCAAAAATCCATTCAGCACTGAAGGCAATCAAAAATCCAAACAGTAGAAACTCAGCAATTCAGGAGATTAAACTAGAGCTCAGTAAATTGCAAAATCAGAATATCACATTAACGTATATCAAAGGGCACAGTGGACATAGAGGAAATGAAACAGCAGATGCTTTGGCTAAGGATGCTGCAATGAAAGGAGAAAAGAATAAAATTCCAATATCGAAACAATATATCAAGAAGCAGTTGGTAAACGCGATGTATGATAAGTGGAACGAAATGTGGAATCAGGAGGGAAAAAACAGTAGCACATTTGAGTGGATTTGAAGTGTAAAATCCTTACCCCAACACTTCCCAACCAATCATTATACATCACAGGCAATCTCTTCTCACGGCAGATTTCCCTTTTATTTCTACAGATTCAGTATCTCAAACTCACTGAAATGTATGTGTGGAGAAAACGCCATAAAATTTGATCATTATCTAAAAAAATGTCCAGTGACAAAGAAAGAAAGAGAACAACTGACCAAAATATTGGGACCTAATTTAACAATTAGGAAACTAGAGATAATCAAACAATCGGAGAGCTATGACATACTTAATAACATGGTACAAATAATACTAGAAACGTCGTGCGAATTACAATTATAAAGGAAAAACTTTTAGCAGAGAAAAGTGACAACTGTAAGGCGTGCCTTTTCTCGGTGAGATGTGTGTGGGGGCCCCCAAGACCTGACCAGGTGGGCACTAGTTGCCCGCCCCTACTGCGCACTCACGGGGGGAGGCTCGCATTAGGTTATAAAGGCAATAAACGTACTGAAGATCGGTGGCCAAAATTTTGAAGAACCGGTATGGCAGAGCAAGTGTAGCGAATCGAATGTATTGAAAGTAATATAAAATTTGAATAAAAAGTAGACAATTAGTGATGCGTCACATCAATATACAAGTGAAGTGGGTACAAACGACATCAGGGATTACAGGGATTAATGGGTTGAAGCAGCTGGAGTCGTCGGTGCGGCGCAGCAACGAACAAGGAAGTGATGTTTAGTTGTGAGTTTGTGAGTGCCAGAAGAGGACACGGAGTGACAAAGAACTGGAGTGTGGTGTGCAGTGTGCAGTGCAGTGGGTGAGGTGCCTACGGGTGTAGTATAATCTCAACTATAAGACACGGAGTGTTGTGACTGTCGTGTGGCGCAAACCATGGCTGACAAGCGCAGTGAAGAAGAGGAAGACACAGGAGGCAGTTTGAAGACAAGACAAGACAAGCCACCCAAGTTTAGTGTATATCAGTGCAGTGCAGCAAGTATTGTTGAAAAAAAAAGAAGTAAAAAAAAGAAAAAATAAACGCCGCTGGTCTGGCTGGCCCGTTCCCTTGGCTGGGGGGGGGGGGCGATGATGGTATCTACTTCCTTTTCCTCTTTTCTCCCTCGACTCTTCCCTTCCTTCTTTCCTTCTTTCATCATTTAAAAAAAAACATGTTTTGGTACTAGACCGTTTATTTTAAATTTTTTGATTGGCATATTCATCACCCGCGATACATTAGTGGTGCGGGAGAGTCCCAATCTAGGGCCTCAATCTACTCTGTCCCTATCTACTCATTATTAGTGGTAAAGAAAAGAATCGAACAGGCATCAATAGATAAGCTAGGAACTGTAGTAATATCTTTGGATATTAAAAACGCTTTTAATTCAATACAACGTAAAATAATTGCAGAGAAACTGCAGCAACTTAAATGCCACTCCAATTTAGTGAGAATAAAAATTCAATATTGACTCAGAGGAAAATTATATATGAAGATCATGGAACCTGTATCACAAAAAATTTATCAACAGGCTCTCCACAAGGATCTCCACTAAGCCCACTTTATTGGAATATAATGATTTCAGAGATTTTTGATTTGAAACTACCAGGAGAGGCACATATTCAGGCTTTTGCAGACGACGTAATAGTGGCAATTAAGTTTAAATCTCGCCAGCAAGCAGAACAATTGGCGAACGCAAATCTTGATATTATAGCAGCATGGGGAAAGAAAGTGAATCTAGAGTTTAACCCTGAAAAGTCCAAGGTTATGCTTATTAAGAAAGACTATGGGAGCCACCCTCCGATAATTAAAATAAATAACGAAAAATTAAGAATTACAAATGAACTAAAATTATTAGGAATAATATTTGATAACATAATTTCGCTCTTGCCACATTTAAAATATGTGAAAGAGAAGGTTCAACTTTTAACGGCCAATTTAGGTAAATTTTCAAGAGCAAACAAAGGAATGAAAGGACAACACGTTAGGAATAGAAAGAATGATAGTGTATGGAGCCCCGGTTTGGTATAGTAATAAGGTGGCAATAAATCGGAAACTGAAGTCAATACAGCGCATTCCTTTAATTCTTATAACTAAGGCGTACAGAACTACAGCAAATGTAACACTTAATGCATTAGCGAACCTACCCCCAGTACAATTAAAAATTCAATTCAAAAAAGAAATATATTAAATAATGCAAGGAATAAAAACATACCAGATTAACGATCAGGTTTTTGCAGACAAAGATATAGCAAATAAGTTCGATCTATGTATGTATCATACTGCAGAGAAACTAGCGTATGATTACACTGAAGATATCAATTCAGAAGCTGATCAGAAAATATACACAGATGGGTCGCAAATAGAGGACAAAATAGGTGCAGCCTTATTGGTGTTTGATGCGAAAGGGACACAAGTGGAAGTAAAACAATTCAAACTTCCTCAGTACGCCAACAATTTTGATGCGGAAGTTGTGGCAACAAAGAAGGCCATAGAATATGTGAAGAAAGATAACATAAGCAAAAGCCAAATTCTCACGGATAGTCTTTCAGCACTGAAGGCAATCAAAAATCCATTCAGCACTGAAGGCAATGAAAAATCCAAACAGTAGAAACTCAGCAAATTCAGGAGAATAAACTAGAGCTCAGTAAATTGCAAAATCAGAATATCACATTAACGTATATCAAAGGGCACAGTGGACATAGAGGAAATGAAACAGCAGATGCTTTGGCTAAGGATGCTGCAATGAAAGGAGAAAAGATTAAAATTCCAATATCGAAACAATATATCAAGAAGCAGTTGGTAAACGCGATGTATGATAAGTGGAACGAAATGTGGAATCAGGAGGGAAAAAACAGTAGCACATTTGAGTGGATTAGAAGTGTAAAATCCTTACCCCAACACTTCCCAACCAATCATTATACATCACAGGCAATCTCTTCTCACGGCAGATTTCCCTTCTATTTCTACAGATTCAGTATCTCAAACTCACTGAAATGTATGTGTGGAGAAAACGCCATAAACTTTGATCATTATCTAGAAAAATGTCCAGTGGCAAAGAAAGAAAGAGAACAACTAACCAAAATATTGGGTCCTAATTTACCAATTAGGAAACCAGAGATAATCGAACAATCGGAGAGCTATGACATACTTAATAACATGGTACAAATAATACTAGAAAAGTCGTACGAATTACAACTATAAAGGAAAAACTTTTAGCAGAGAAAAGTGACAACTGTAAGGCGTGCCTTTTCACGGTGAGATGTGTGTGGGGGGCCCCCAAGACCAGACCAGGTGGGCACTAGTTGCCCGCCCCTACCGCGCACTCACGGGGGGAGGCTCGCATTAGGTTATAAAGGCAATAAACGTACTGAAGATTGGTGGCCAAAATTTTGAAGAACCGGTATGGCAGAGCAAGTGTAGCGAATCGAATGTATTGAAAGTAATATAAAATTTGAATAAAAAGTAGAGAATTAGTGATGCGTCACATCAATATACAAGTGAGGTGGGTTCAAACGACATCAGGGATTACAGGGATTAATGGGTTGAAGCAGCTGGAGTCGTCGGTGCGGCGCAGCAACGAACAAGGAAGTGATGTTTGGTTGTGAGTTTGTGAGTGCCAGAAGAGGACACGGAGTGACAAAGAACTGGAGTGTGGTGTGCAGTGTGCAGTGCAGTGGGTGAGGTGCCTACGGGTGTAGTATAATCTCAACTATAAGACACGGAGTGTTGTGACTGTCGTGTGGCGCAAACCATGGCTGACAAGCGCAGTGAAGAAGAGGAAGACACAGGAGGCAGTTTGAAGACAAGACAAGACAAGCCACCTAAGTTTAGTGTATATCACTGCAGTGCAGCAAGTATTGTTGAAAAAAAAGAAAAGAAGTAAAAAAAGAAAAAAATAAACGCCGCTGGTCTGGCTGGCCCGTTCCCTTGGCTGGGGGGGGGGGCGATGATGGTATCTACTTCCTTTTCCTCTTTTCTCCCTCGACTCTTCCCTTCCTTCTTTCCTTCTTTCATTATTTTAAAAAAAAACATGTTTTGGTACTAGACCGTTTATTTTAAATTTTTTGATTGGCATATTCATCACCCGCGATACATTAGTGGTGCGGGAGAGTCCCAATCTAGGGCCTCAATCTACGCTGTCCCTATCTACTATCTAGCGAAACCACAGCCAAGGGAACGGGCTTGGCTAAAGCAGCGGGGAAAGAAGACCCTGTTGAGCTTGACTCTAGTCTGACTCTGTGAAGAGACATGAGAGGTGTAGCATAAGTGCGAGGTCGCGGGATACGGCCTCGCTTCGGCGGGGTCCTCGTGGCCGTCAGTGAAATACCACTACTCTCATCGTTTCTTTACTTACTCGGTGGAGCGGAAAGCGGACCATTGTGTTGTCCACGCTTCTAGCGCCAAGTGCGGGGGCCTCCGTGAACCTTCGGGCTTTGCGGAAGGCCTGCACGATCTGTTCCGAGGACAGCGTCAGGCGGGGAGTTTGACTGGGGAGAGCCGGCGGGGAGAGCCGGCTCTCGAACTGAGCGGACGTGCGCTGCTGAGCTCCTGCTGCTGGCCATTCGAATTGGCTCGCGCTCTCCGCTGGGCCGGCTCTCTGTGTTTGCGCCCCGCGGGAGGGGCCCCTCGACGCCTGGGGCTGCCTTCTCGGGCCTCCTCATTGCGGTCCTGGCTGCCCGCTTGCGGTTTTTTCGCCGCTTTTTGCGGTTCTGCCGCTTTTTGTCCTGCGCGGCCCTTGGCTGCTGCTCCTGCCTGCGCCGGCTGTGAAGAGGAGAAAGAGGTCCCTCTCTCGGTCCTCGGCGCTCTGCTGCGGCCCTGGGCTCTCTGAGAGCTTTCGGGGTGCGTCCTGCGGCCCCGGTTTTCCTTGCGGCGCTACCTGCGGTCGTCTCTTTCGTGGTCCGGGACTTTGTTCCGGGCCCGACTGCCTGCCGCCGCGGTTCCTGCCCTGGTTCGCGGCCTGGTTTCCTGCAGGGCCCCTCGACGCCCGGGGCTGCCTTCTCGGGCCTCCTCATTGCGGTCCTGGCTGCCCGCTTGTGGTTTTTTCGCCGCTTTTTGCAGTTCTGCCGCTTTTTGCCCTGCGTGGCCCTTGGCTGCCGCTCCTGCCTGCGCCGGCTGTGAAGAGGAGAAAGAAGTCCCTCTCTCGGTCCTCGGCGCTCTGCTGCGGCCTTGGGCTCTCTGCGAGCTTTCGCGGCGCCTCCTGCGGCCCCGGTTTCTACTGCGGCGCTACCTGCGGTCGTCTATTTCGTGGTCCGGGACTTGGTTCCGGGCCCGACTGCCTGCCGTCGCGGTTCCTGCCCTGGACCGCGGCCTGATTTCCTGCGCCGGCTTTCTGCTGCGGGGCCTGCCGGTGGGCGTTTAGCGCTTCGGCTCACCGCGGTTTTCGACCGCGCCGGCTCCCTTTTTTTTTTTGGGACGCCGGCGTTTTTTCATCGCTTTGCGCGGAGCCCGGACTTTGGCTCGCGCTCTGGGGCCTTGCCCTTGCGGGCCCTGCGTTTTTCCTCGCATTGTTCCGGTGGTGGTCGGGGCTTGCCTCGCTTGCTACCAATGCCATGAGCGCTTCGCGCTCTCCTCCTTCTGCGTCGCCCCCTCGGGCGAATTCACCTCATGAGATAGTACATCGGCTCTCCCCGGACGCGACCATCGACCCGGGCGTTGCGACCGACTCATCAAGGTCACCTTTCTCCGAGACAGGGGACGCTCTTTTGGCGGCGTTGCCGGACCAGGTTGCGGCCGCGCAGCTTCCTGCTGCGTCTCGATCAGTCTCCGGCCCTACTGCTGAGGCGGCGGCGTCGCCTTCGGGGGCTGCCCCGGGCTCCCCACGACCTCGAGCCCCGGGCTTGTCTGCGGGCCCACTCCCGGCGTCGCTCGTTTCAGGTCTGGCCTGCGAGGCGCCGCGGCCCCCGCCCGCAGTTTCGCCTGGTGCCGGGGCTGCCTCTGAGGATGCCGCGGCTCGCTTGGACCTGGCGTTCTCGGTCCTCCCCGACTTCGAGGCGGTGACGCGCCTACAAGAGCGCCTCACGAGCTTCCTGAACCTGGACAAGAACAAGATTCCTGTCCAGGCCCGCACCCATATTTCCCAGCTCTTTGGGGAGCTGGTCCTTCGATGTGCGGACTACCGTGCCCTGGCCTCGGACGCCCGCGGACGCGCCGAGGTCCTTCGGGCGATGTGGTCGGCTGAACGAAAGGAGTGTTCGGACGCCAGGGCTCGGGCGTTTGCTGCGGAGGCGCGCCTTGCGGTGCCTGCCTCGCCCCTCGTGCGTCCGGTTCCTGCGGAGGCTTCGCGGCCTCAAACGTTTGCGGACGTTCTGCGTGGCTCTTCCTCCCGGGACCCTGCTGCGTCACCTCCAGCGGCGTCTTCATCTCCCCAGCGGCAAGTCCCAACACCTCACGTCGCTTTTCTTTCTTCCGCGCCCGAGGCGAACGTCTCGCCACGTGACCTCATTGCGACTCTTAAAGCAAACATTGTTCCCGAGGACGCGGGTATCGGCCCCGTCACATTGCGACAGACCAATGCGGGAGTAACGGTTCTGGCACGAGATCGTCAGACTGTAGACAATTTGCGCGCCGCAGTCCAACAGAACGAGACGACGCGGGCGGTGATGTCGATTAGGGTCGCGGAGCGGCGCAAACCGCAGATCCGGGTTTATGGCGTTGACCCGGATGTTCCTGACGACGCGGTTCTCGATCACATGGCCGCTAAAAATTCCGCCCTCCAAATAGATCCTCGCACTGCGCGCCGTCGGCACACTTTTCGGCAAAGGGACGGTGCCAAAACGCACATTATTTCTTTAGACCCTCCCACTTTCCGGCGTGTCATGGCGAAGGGTCAGGTGGTGATTGGATGGTCCTCGGCCTCTGTTGCCGAGGACTTACACGTCCCCATGTGCACCTTTTGTGCGACATACGGACATTCGCGTCGCGGTTGTCCCTTGTCTGCAAACCCCGATCGCGCGGTGTGCACAAAGTGTGCCGCCGACCACGTCGCCGCGACCTGTTCGGTTCGTGCGGGGGACGCGGCCGTTGCCTGTGCGGAATGTAGGAGGGTCGGCCGTGAAGGTGACCCGCATCCTGCGGGTGCGGCTAGTTGTCCCATTTTGAGGGAGCGCGTGGCGAGATTGCGTGCCAGAACTGATTATGGCACTTAGCCTTTTTTCTTGCTCTGCGCTCGGGTGGGGAGCGGTGCACCTTTTTTCTTTTTTCTTTTCACAATTCGCTGCTGGGCTTTTCTGCCCAGCGGTCGTGCCTGTCTTTGTTTTTTTATGCGTTTCCTTTTTCCTTTTCGGTAGGGTGTTCACTGCTTTCTTTTGCCAAACTGCGCTATTTTCAAATTCGCCTGTTTTTCGTAGTCATTTAATCTTTCCTTTTTATTTCGCTTTCCCTGCTGTTCTATCCTGTCGCATCTCTATACTCCTTTTGTGCGCTAGCTCCCCGCCCTTTCCTTTTATTCAGTTATTATTTTTCCTTCACTTGTCTTTCCTTATATTGTCTTATTTTCTTCCCGTTTGTACCTCCTTTGGACCCTTTCCTTTTAATTATGCGTTCCCCGCTTTTCTGTCCTGTCGCATTTCTATGCTAATTTTGTGCGCTGTCTTCACGCCCGCCGCTCCTTTTATTCTGTTATTATTTTCTTCTTCTCGCCACGTCGCTTCCCTCCTTCTTTGCTTTTTGGTCCTGTTGCCTTTCCTTCTTTTGACATTTTTCCACACAGTTTGCGCCTCCTTTGTGCGCCTGCAGTGTCCAATTTACTTTTTATTTTTTCATTCGGTTTTTTCGTTTTTTACTCGTTTTTCTTTTAACAATGGCTAGCCATTTCTCGTTCTCTTTCATTCAGGCCAACCTCGATCACTGCAGACGCGCAAATGGTGCCCTTGTTGCCCGATTAGAGGAGGGAGAGTTTGATTTTGCTATCCTTTCAGATCCCTATGTCAGGGACGGCAGCATTGCTTCTGTTCCCCGCGAATGGGCGTGCTTTGCCGCTTCCGACGGTCCGCGCTGTGCGGTTTTGTCTCGCCGTCCCCGCTTCGATCTTTTCCCGATATATGTCTCCTCTCGCGTAGTGGCACTTAGTTGCACGGCTTCGTCCGGCTCTTTTCTTTTGGTCAGCATTTATGCGCCGCCGCACTCCCCCATGGCCCCTGTTTTAGCCGAAATCTCGCATGTTTTCATGCTCGCGCCCAACACACCGGCTGTGGTGGCTGGAGATTTCAACGCGAAACACGAAGTTTGGGGTCCGGGGATGTGCGACGCGCGGGGCGGCGAGCTGTTGCGCTTTGCCACTGCAAACGACCTTCTAGTCCTTAACGACCCTGCCTCCCCACCCACTTACACTACAAAGTATACGGACAGCTGGATAGATGTCACACTGGCCAGTCCAGCTTTAGCGCTCGGTGCCTTTAGTTGGACTGTCGCAACCACCGAGACGTTTTCCGAACACCAACATATTGAGGTCCGTGTGGGATTGGGGGACGCGCCTCGAGAGCGAGTTTTGACGGGTCGGGGTCTCTCTCGTGTCGTCGCTTCTCTGCAAGGTTCCCGTTTCTTTTCTGCTGTTCTTGGCGCCGATTTTCGTTCGCCGCGCGCTTTAGACCTTGTGGTGGACCGCTTCCACGCCCTCTACGATCAGATGCGCAGGCGCCATTCATCGGCGCTTCGTCCCCACCAGTCCGCACGCGGTGCGGTTCAGTGGTGGACGCCAGAATTGCAGATAGAGCGAAAGCGCGTTCGTGCTCTGCGCCGCCGGTACCAGCGGGCGCGCCATCCCTTTGTCCGCGCTGTTAACCGCGTGACTTTTAATGCGGCTCTGGCAGATTTTCGGAATCGCGTTGCGGCGGCGCGAGAGGCGGCGGCGCGGGATCTTGCGAGAGAGGCGACACTTCACAACTTGTACGGCCGGCCCTTTCAGCGTGCTTTTGGCCGTCTTCGCGGGCCGCCCATCTTGCCTCCTGTTTTGAGACGCGATGGCACCTTGACGGAATCCGTGTTGGAGTCTGCCAGGGTACTTTTGGACCAGCAAGTGTCCTGCGATGCCACCGACGAGGACACGCCTGCGCATGTGGCGGTGCGCGCCGTGGCTGCTCGGCCCGATTTGGGCGGTCCTGACGATGTGCCGTTCTCGTTTGGCGAGGTCGAGATGGCGATCTCCCTCGTCCGGATGGGGACGGCATCGGGTCTGGATCAGATCGGCCCTCGCGCGCTCCGTGCACTGTGGGCCTGTTTTCCAAATTTTTTCTTATTTCTCTATAACAGTGCACTGCGCCTCGGCCACTTTCCTCGAATTTGGCGGAGGGGGAGAATCATTTTCCTCCTCAAGCCCGGAAGACCGCCCGAGGCGGCGGCGTCTTATAGGCCAATTGTAATTAATTCTGCCGTGGGGAAGATCCTCGAGCGGTTGCTCTTTAATCGCATTTATCATTTTCTTGCCCGTTGCGGACTGCACCACGAGGCACAATTCGGTTTCACGAGAGGACGGGGGGCAGTTCAGGCCCTCCACGTTCTCGTCTCTAAATTGCGCGAATGCAGGGACGCCGGCCTGCACGTGCTGCTAATTTCCATTGATTTTCAGGGAGCTTTTGACAGCGTTTGGCACCCGCTGGTCCTGAGTTCGCTCGGTGACTGGGGGTGTCCGAGAAATCTCTGCGCGCTGCTCCGGTCGTTTCTATCTGACCGTGAGGTGGTGTACCGCTCTTTTGCGGGCAACGCGGTTGCGCGTCCCACCTTGGGCAGTCCGCAGGGATCCCCGCTGTCTCCCCTGTTGTGGAATGTTGTAGCGCGTGGCCTTTTGGCGGTGCCTATGCCGGAGGGTGTGTCGCTCCAGGCGTATGCGGACGACGTCGTCGTTCTTGT
>NC_135507.1:128053995-128113995 GCF_052857255.1 Amblyomma americanum
GGGAAAACGGGCATGTCCTTGTGCGAAAGGCTGCAGGCCAGAACGCGAGCCATTCGCATCCGAGATGAAAATGACCTGAGTAAAATGGGGATGACTGCACTGCTTGGTGCGAGGAATGCCATTCCTAACGCGAGACCGTGTTTACCAAGATTCTAGTTCTTTCGATGTTCTAAAACGGGCCGGCCGCACAAGCCCGGTCCACATTTTTCTTTTATTCCGCAAACGTGTGTAGCTTAAAGAATAAGGATGAGGTGGGCAACATTTCTTTTTTCTTTATCTTCTTCAAACCGCAGTTTTGACATATTGCCATTCAGTGAAACATGGTATGCACAAACTGCGGACATCATCCGCTTCGAAGGATACAGGTGCGGAACAATGTCTAGGAAAAATAATAAAGGCGGTGGAGTTCCACTGTAGGGTAAAAATAATCTTTCATAGAAGTACAGTTTTTCAAGTCTGCGATTTTTATCAGTAGAAGCGGTTCTGTGTTCGGTGTTGGTTATCGGCCCCCTTTGCAAGATTTTTGTTCTTTTCTTGATAGCATACCGATAAGAAACCAATTGTAAATATGGCCGATTTTACCATAACATGTGTTGGAACAATCAGCGGCAACAAGTGCCTTTCTCGACATCATTTCTTTACATGGTTTCTTTAGCATTGTTAATGCGCCTACACGTGCTACTTGGGGTCTGGTGAGACCCTAATTGATTTTTGCTTGACTAATTGCGACGAACAGGACCCAGGTGTCTTGCTAAGTGATTTTAGTGACCACCTCTTGCTTTATTCCAAGATGGCGTGCACAAATCACTACACCTCGGTTAAGCCTGTAACACAGGAAAAAAAAATGAACACATGGTCTCCAATGTGTACTGTCTTTGCGAAATTGACCCTAATGTAGTACACAATAGTCGCAAAAAATAATAGAGCTGCGCTTTTACTGTAGCAATGTTAACCAAGGGCAAAAAAGCGCCAAAAACTTGCGAAAAACTTCTGCTTTAGTAAAGCGCATAAGAGGCCGAAATCACCTGTTTGGCATATTTAAAAAAAAATAAACGAGAGAGCTGTCAATTCTAGAACAGCATAAATAAGATAGGAATAAATTAGGTTCGGACATATATAAATCTCGAATTCATCACTGCAGTGGAAGGTTCTAACGAATTCACTGCGATCCGCAAAAGACCTGGCGTACTGTAGAGGAAACTCTACAAAATACCGCAAACAGAAATCCCGGTTGATGATATGTAAACAGGGACGGGGGGTACTAAGAGGCGAAGCTCTCGCGAATGTAACGAAAAAACACTTTTCAACATTTGGAAAGTTGGATGGCGCTGACCAACGGACATTTTGGCGCCAGCTTTATTTCAGTGCAGTTCATTCCAGGTTTCGCTATTGTTCACTTATCTGGGGAGTCACTGGGAAATGTAATCTTGAAATGCACTTTTTATTGCAAAAGAGATCTATTCGCTTTCTTGAAAATTTTTCAAGATATGACTCCACATATTCCTACTTCAGCGAGTACTACCTATACAAACGTTACACTACCAGCGACCGTGTCGGGCGGCATTCTTGGAACTCGTAGCCAATCGACAACAATGTTTTTTGTTTTTTTTTGTCTAAATTCACGAACGATATGGGTTTAGACGCACAAATATACAGAAACCAAGAAACAGAACCAACTATGCTACGCAGCATTCGAACTGGAACCCATCCCGATTTATTTAATCTTTCCCTGTCTGCTTTTCGTAAGCGAGCGAAAAGTCACTTCCTGGGAAATGCACTATAGTTTTTTTATTTTATTTTTCCTGCTTATATCTTTCGCACATTTGTTTTAATTTTCTTGGTAGGTACACAGTTAGTTTCTACACATATTTTGCATCTGTGTCGGCTCTTGCAATGCTCTGTTCTGATTCTAGAAAAAACAGCACACACAGGACAGGGACCAAGGGAAGAACCGACGACACGAGCGCTGACTTACAACTGATTTTATTAGGCGGAAAGTGAACACTATATATAGGAAGGAAGTAGCAGATACAATCAGAGGCAGTCAACGTCAAAGAGGTGTAAATGGCCGATAAAATCGATAAAACCGTAAGGGGTGAAGATAAAACAAGATAAACCTCAACAAATGACAAGCCATGGTGTAAAGAACCATAAAAACGCTAAGACACGTGAATAACACGTAAAGTGCCATGAATAACAAAAAACCGAATACAATCAACAGGTGGAAGGCATGTGAAGGTGACAAGGATTTAAGCAGTGTGAACAAAATTTAACAACTGACATGCGCTTGAAACGGATAACCAGGCACATAACTCACACATTCATCCGTTTTCTTTTTTCTCGAAAGACTTTGCGAAAGAGGAGAGTGGGTCGAACCCTTCAGCCGCGCTCCAAGCGGCCGAGTCGGGTCGCCCTGCGCAGACGACGTAACGCGGGACAGCGGCTGCTAGCCGTAGAGCGTGTGGCCTCCGAAGGCGACCGCCGCAGGAAGGGATTACCTGCAGGGAAAGCGCGGTCCCGACGGGAGACGAGGCCGTGTGGACGGGCGGCAAAGCGTTGCCCGCTGGCCCGCGTACGTGTAGCCGAACTGCTGCGAGAAACGCAGAGACGGGAGCGCCCTGTCCGGGCACGCCCGCGCGAGAAGGGAGATCTCGCGCGGGGTGCGGGGAGGCGACAGGCGCGCGCGCCGTGGCGCGGTGACGAAGGGGTCCCCCCGGACCCGATGCAAAGGAACCGCCTCCTCGAACGGGCGCGAAGTCGAGTAAGGGTCGAACGGATGCGATCTCGTTGCGAGCGCAGTCCTCCGTCGGTCTAAGTGCTTCGCAGTCTCTGCCCCGAGAAAAACTGGGCCACTCCAGTTGGGGCGGGGGCCACGCAAAACTTGACGATGCCCCTACGCCAGGCCGAGGTCGCTCTCTCGAGGGAAAGAGAGGTGCGGCAGGGAAAAATTAGGCCGCGGCGGTCGGGGGCTTGAAACTTTTTGCGTTATCCGCGCAAACCGCATGCGCGCTGTCCCGAGCGCCGGCCAGCGGCGCCTTCCAGTCTCGCTCGCAGTCGCCGAGGGTGCTGCCGACTGGAGAATTGCGAAAAATAATTAAATTGTTGATTTTCGGGCCACCAACTTGGAGCTGTACAATGTTGCCAGGTTTCAGGCAAATATTCTGAAATCCGCTAAATTTGGCGGAAAGCCGAAATAATTGGTTTTTGGACTGGGAAAAATTAGGAAAAAGTAGAGCAAACTCTAAACACTTCCGCTAAGCAACAAGGTCACCAGACAATCAAGATTACCTGACAAGTTTGGCGGAAAGTAGTGAAAATCGTTTCTGGGCGATCCAGAGGTGGCGTCGACCAAGAAGATCAAGTCGAGGGCAAGGAGGAACAGCGACGACAGCTGAAGGGATCTGACAAAATGTCCGATCGTGAACAAACACTGAAAAAAAGGGACGCCAAAGACTCTGGGAAGAGGACACAGAGCAAGAGCAATAAGAAGGCAAGTTCCAAGGAATCACAGCAAATCCGGCAGGATTCTGACACTGATATGGACTCTATGGATTCAGAGGTGGAGAGGAGGGATCATCAGAAACACAACAAGCCGACAAGCAACCAAGAGGGAGCCAAAGTGCCAGAACATGAATGAAGCAGCGACAAGGAGGAGTCCGAGCCTAGGCTGTCGAAACTTGCAAAGATTGACAAGAACATATTCATCAACCTAGTGAAGGTTTCACAAATGACAGCAGGCGACGGTAAAGTAGGCGCAGTCATTGATAAAATTATCAATGAAGTCTGTAAGCTGAAGGCTTTGACCATGGAAGCCACACATGAGAATGAGTTCCTGAAAGGCAGACTCGCAGAGTGCAGGGCTCCAATCCAGTCCCCAACGTATGCAGAAGTCAAAGACCATCTCTGAACAACGACAAGAACAAGAGACGAGAGCAATCATAGTAACCTCAAAGGAAAGAAGGAAAGAGAAGATCCTTGAGGACCTAAAGAAGATCATGGACCCCATGGAAATGGACATCAAGGACACAACCATGAGGTCTGATAAGGAGGGGATAGTGATTGTGTCCACAGACGCCCCCTCCTTGGAAAAAGTAGCAAAGAAAATTCAGAGCGACAGTGGTCTGCTAGATTTGCAGATCCACCATCCGAAAGGACGAAGAATGGAAATGAAAGTCGTGGGCGTGTATCAGGAGATGGAGGACGAGGAACTCATAACAAGGATTATTTGCCAGAATAACCTCCAGTGTAAAGAAGACATTGAGGTCAAAGCGAAATATAAAGGACGCTACGGGAAAACCGTAATCATAACTGTCAACAAGCAAGCCTACCAGGCCTTAAAGGACAAAAGTCACGTCAACGTTGGCTTGGAGAGGTGCGCCCTGTATGACAACATATTTGTGACAAGGTGCACCAAGTGCCCATCACTGGATCACATGGGGAAGTTTTGCCGACAGCCAGAGAGATGCGTAAACTGCTCAAGGACGGGGCACTCGGCAGAGGAGTGTCAGAGTGAATCTCTTTGCATGGCGTGTCAGAATGAGGGTGTGTTGAAGGAGGAATGCAACCACCCTCTCCTCTCTGTGTACTGCGAGACATTTCAGAAGAAAGTGCAAGAGGAGAAGAGAAGGATCGTCCAAGGGATGTACTAAGGCTCGTATCCATCATGGCGGGAACGCCCCCTGATTTGCGGAAAAACAGAGACCATACTTCAGCAACGACGAATCAAGACTCCGAAGTAATAGAAGTCATACAGGTTAATCTGGCACGAGCCTTCAAGGCAAACCAGTCCTTGAGGGATTACAATCATGAATATCAGCATGATATTTCTGTGGTGCAAGAGCCATACAGCCTCGAGGATAAGTTAATCCCATTTCCTATCAAGCATAAAATAGTGGCAACTGCGAAAAATCCAAAGACCGCAATAATAGTGCATAAAGAAAACATACAAATTTTTCCCATAAAGATCGAAGAAAAATTAATAGCAGCGAGAATCATAAAAGGATACAAGAAAATTGTAGTAGTAAATGTGTATTGCCCCCCTAACGAAGACGTATCAGCATTGCTGCTAAAATTAGAAATGGCAATCGCGCAGTTCCAGAGAGAGAACATTTTGGTCATGGGCGACTTTAATGCCAAAAACGTTTTGTGGGGCAGCAAAGAGTCTGATAACAGGGGAGATGAGGTATATGAACTGGCAATTAGAAACAACCTCATAATTATGAATGATTCAAACTCTCCACCCACATTTAAGACTTCAAGAGCACAAGGTTGGATAGATTTAACCATGGTTAATCAGGTGTTGAATAAAAGTGTGCAGCAGTGGGAAGTATTGAAACATGCAAATGACAGTGATCATAGATACATTCAAACTTTAATAGGTAAGGTTGGAAAACCTACAAGATTCCGTATAACTTTAAAGAGAGAACAGCAAATAATTAAGAAATTAAGGGAAGATCAAAGGTTTGAGGAGATTCACGACCTCAATACACCAGACGAAATAGAAACAGTAACAGAGCAACTCTACCAGAAGATAAAGAAATGGAAGACAAAATTTCGCAGTAAATGGAAGGAGAGTAAACACAAAATAAATTCCTGGTGGAATACGGATTTGGAATTAGAACGAAAAAAAGTAAGAGCTATGAGAACACGCTATCAGAAAGCTCAAGGAGAATTAAGACAAATTTTTAAAGCACAGTATTATAAAGAGCACACAATATACAATAATATGTTGAGTGAAGCTCGGGACAAAAGTTGGGAAAAAGTATGTAGCACAGTATCATCAAATCCGTTTACCTTATCCTATAAAATTGCGAGGAGGCACAGATTCTGGAGAGTGTAACTAAAAAAATGGAAGTGATACAACGACTGTGGAAGAAACAGTGGAGTATATTATAGATTCTTTGTATGAAAATAAAAGTAATGAAGAACAGCCAGATGAATTACCTAACGAAAATACATCAGTTGCAGATAAGCTGTTTACAAAAGCAGAAATAGAAAACGTCGTGAGGAATTTGAGGAAAGACGTGGCCGTAGGGCCAGATCATTTAAAAACCACTTTTATCCAAGAGCTTTTTGGGGCTCATAAGGGGTTCTTTTTTAAACTATTTATGCCTGCCTAAAAGTGGGCTATATACCTAGTCATTGGAAACAATCCCGAATAATTTTAATCCCCAAGGCAGGAGCCAAAGATAAAACAGGAATCGAAAAAGTTCGCCCAATAGCAATTAACTCAATATTAGGGAAAATTCTAGAGAAATAATAAAAGATCGAATATATTATTTCCTAAGCAGCGGACAATTATTTCCAAAGCACCAGTATGGGTTCCAACATAATACATCAACAACGAATGCATTATTAGTGTTAAAGAAAAGAATTGAACAGCCATCATTAGATAAGCTAGGAACTGTAATATTATCTTTGGATATTAAAAACGCTTTTAATTCAATACAACGTAAAATTATTGTAGAGAAACTGCAGCAACTTAAATGCTACCCCAATTTAGTGAGAATAACAAATTCAATATTGACTCAGAGGAAAATTATATATGAAGATCAAGGAACCTGTATCACAAAAAAATTATCAACAGGCTCTCCACAAGGATCTCCACTAAGCCCACTCTATTGGAATATAATGATTTCAGGGATTTTTGATTTGAAACTACCAGGAGAGGCACATATTCAGGCGTTTGCAGACGACGTAATAGTGGCAATTAAGTTTAAATCTCGCCAGCAAGCAGAACAATTGGCGAACGCAACTCTTGATATTATAGCAGCATGGGGAAAGAAAGTGAATCTAGAGTTTAACCCTGAAAAGTCCAAGGTTATGCTTATTAAGAAAAACTATGGGAGCCACCCTCCAATAATTAAAATAAATAACGAAAAATTAAAAATTACAAATGAACTAAAATTATTAGGAATAATATTTGATAACATAATGTCGTTCTTGCCACATTTAAAATATGTGAAAGAGAAGGTTCAACTTTTAACGGCCAATTTAGGTAAATTTTCAAGAGCAAACAAAGGAATGAAAGGACAACACTTGAAGAAGATATACACGTTAGGAATAGAAATAATGATAGTGTATGGAGCCCTGGTTTGGTATAGTAATAAGGTGGCAATAAATCGGAAACTGAAGTCAATACAGCGCATTCCTTTAATTCTTATAACTAAGGCGTACAGAACTACACCAAATGTAACACTTAATGCATTAGCGAACCTACCCCCAGTACGATTAAAAATTCAACTCGAAAAAGAAATATATGACATAATGCAAGGAATAAAAACATACCAGATTAACGATCCGATTTTTGCAGACAAAGATATAGGAAATAAGTTCGATCTATGGGTGTATCATCCTGCAGAGAAACTAGCGTATGATTACACTGAAGATATCAATTCAGAAGCTGATCAGAAAATATAAACAGATGGGTCACAAATAGAGGACAAAATAGGTGCAGCCTTATTGGTGTTTGATGCGAAAGGGACACAAGTGGAAGCAAACCAATTCAAACTTCCTCAGTACGCCAACAATTTTGATGCGGAAGTTGTGGCAATAAAGAAGGCCATGGAATATGTGAAGAAAGATAACATAAGCAAAAGCCAAATTCTCACGGATAGTCTTTCAGCACAGAAGGCAATCAAAAATCCAAACAGTAGAAACTCAGCAATTCAGGAGATTAAACTAGAGCTCAGTAAATTGCAAAATCAGAATATCACTTTAACGTATATCAAAGGGCACAGTGGACATAGAGGAAATGAAACAGCAGATGCTTTGGCTAAGGATGCTGCAATGAAAGGAGAAAAGAATAAAATTCCAATATCGAAACAATATATCAAGAAGCAGTTGATAAACGCGATGTATGATAAGTGGAATGAAATGTGGAATCAGGAGGGAAAAAACAGTAGCACATTTGAGTGGATTAGAAGTGTAAAATCCTTACCCCAACACTTCCCAACCAATCATTATACATCACAGGCAATCTCTTCTCACGGGAGGTTTCCCTTTTATTTCTACAGATTCAATATCTCAAACTCACTGAAATGTATGTGTGGAGAAAACCCCATAAACTTTGATCATTATCTAGAAAAATGTCCAGTGACAAAGAAAGAAAGAGAACAACTAACAAAAATATTGGGACCTAATTTAACAATTAGGAAACCAGAGATAATCAAACAATCGGAGAGCTATGACATACTTAATAACATGGCACAAATAATACTAGAAAAGTCGTATGAATTACAATTATAAAGGAAAAACTTTTAGCAGAGAAAAGTGACAACTGTAAGGCATGCCTTTTCACGGTGAGATGTGTGTGGGGGCCCCAAGACCAGACCAGGTGGGCACTAGTTGCCCGCCCCTACTGCGCACTCACGGGGGAGGCTCGCATTAGGTTATAAAGGCAATAAACGTACTGAAGATCGGTGGCCAAGATTTTGAAGAACCGGTATGGCAGAGCAAGTGTAGCGAATCGAATGTATTGAAAGTAATATAAAATTTGAATAAAAAGTAGAGAATTAGTGATGCGTCACATCAATAAACAAGTGGAGTGGGTTCAAACGACATCAGGGATTACAGGGATTACTGGGTTGAAGCAGCTGGAGTCGTCGGTGCGGCGCAGCAACGAACAAGAAAGTGATGTTTGTGGTTGTGAATTTGTGAGTGCCAGAAGAGGACACGGAGTGACAAAGAACTGGAGTGTGGTGTGCAGTGTGCAGTGCAGTGGGTGAGGTGCCTACGGGTCTAGTATAATCTTAACTACGACACGGAGTGTTGTGAGGTGTCGTGTGGCGCAAACCATGGCTGACAAGAGCAGTGAAGAAGAGGAAGACACAGGAGGCAGTTTGAAGACAAGACAAGACAAGCCACCCAAGTTTAGTGTATATCAGTACAGTGCAGCAAGCATTGTTAAAAAAAAAAGAAATAATAAACGCCGCTGGTCTGGCTGGCCCGTTCCCTAGGCTGGGGGGGGGGCGATGATGGTATCTACTTCCTTTTTCCTCTTTTCTCCCTCGACTCTTCCCTTCCTTCTTTCCTTCTTTCATTATTTAAAAAAAACATGTTTTGGTACTAGACCGTTTATTTTAATTTTTTTGATTGGCATATTCATCACCCGCGATACATTAGTGGTGCGGGAGAGTCCCAATCTAGGGCCTCAATCTACTCTGTTCGTATCTACTGGGGTCCCTACCACGGCGGCGAGGCGATCGGGTGAGCGGGCGGATCGGTGCGGGGATTTTTCCATTTTTGGGCTGGAGGACCCTCATGTGAGTCAAAAATATTTTGCACTCCTCTTTTGTAAACGTACCGTGTACCTCATAGTCAAATTTGATGAGTCTAGACCAAATATTTCAAAAGTTATAACAATTTTTAGATTCCAGACCTAGTGTAAACAAAGGCCCGTCGAGGTCCGATAACATAAATAACAGTTTTAGGGGAAAATAGCGTGTGCAACCCGCTAAACTGAGTCGTTCTGAGTTCGCGCTTAACTTCCGATCATTTTGGTATATATTTGGTATTTGTCGACCTATTTTTGCCAAAGTTATCGGCTTTTTTGATCTGTAAATGGTGGTCAGGAACTTAGCCCTAACTGGCTACCTACTGGCTTTTATTTGCTGATAATTTGAAAATACTCTAATTACACATTGTTTAGTTTATATTTTTGGAATCCTGGCGATACGGTGATTCTTTTGATGTCATTCGCATCTTGCTAGAGATATTTTTGACCGAGTTATTAGTGGAAAAGGCCATGCACGTGGTTTTTGTTTATGTTGTTGCTAGGCAACGAACCGTCGGTTGCTCAAAAATTGGTTTCTCTCTGGCTTTACAGCAAAGAAACGTTGAGTGTAATATACCATTAGATTCAGAAAAATAAGGGGCACGCATTAGCGTTGGTTTCAACATTTTATCTTGTTTCGTTCAGAAGTTATTGATTCTCTCGCATTTGGAGCAGGGGGGAAGTTAATTGTTATTATACTGCGGGCACGAATTCCGCCAAATTTGGCGGATTTTGCAAAAGAGTTTTTTTTTTGCTCGGTAAAGAGTGTTGAGTAGTTATTCTGACTTGTTATATATTTTTGGAACTGTTTTATGACGAAAGCACTAGTTTTAGCACTTTCAGTGAGTTTGAGTACACCAGGTAGAGTAATGATGAAAAACGCCACGCACGTGATTTTTTGTTTACGTTGTTGCTAGGTAACGAACCGTCGGTTGCACGAAAAGCGGCTTTTCTCTAGTTGTATGGTAGAGAAAGGTGGATTGTGATATATCATTGGATTCGAAAAAATTGGGAGCAGCCATTGGAGTTATTTTCACCTTTGTATTTTGGGTTATTTGGAATATGTCGAGTTTCTTGCTTCTGGAGCTGGGGGGAAGTTAATTGTTATTATACTGCGGACACGAGTTCCGCTAGATTTGGCGGACTTTTGGAAAAAGTATTCTCTGGAACAAATCTCAAAGAACTTGAAAACACTGCTAACACGTGGCTATTAAATCTTAGTGTATGGCTAAACTTAAATAGTCTTGAACTCAACGAGAAAAAAACTAAATTTATGCTTTTTTGTGCAAAAAACAAGCCAATTGATCACGATTTTAAGCTTCGTTACGGCTCTTGCTACCTTGAGCGTGTCAGCTCCCATTCCTTTCTAGGAGTTAAATTCCATCACAGCCTAGGCTGGAGCGACCACATAGACCACACCCGTGTCAAGATCGCGAGAGCTATTGGTATGCTTTCCCGGCTTCGAGATCTTATACCTTGCTCGCTGAAAAGACAGTTGTATTTCTCTCTTATCCATTCTCGCATCAGTTATTGTCTTCTTATCTGGGGTACTTGTAACTAAACTGACTTAGAAAAAATATCAGCCCTGCAGTCGCGTGCAGCTCGGTTTCTTTTACCTGCAGGAAACAACACAAATAGTTGCTCGGCAAATACACAGTCTCGAATGATCCCTGTGAAAACCATGTATGAACTCAAAATATGTGTGTTTATTTATAACGAAATAAAAACAAATTACATTAATTTTTTTAACACGTACCTAAATAGATCTACTGGTTACAGCTTGCGTCAGACTTCTGTTGTGGTAAATAGGCCTCGTACTAACTACGGAACACAATCAATTGAGAACCAAATCATGTTGATGTGTAATTCTCATCCGTTTGTAATAGATGCAGCTAAAAATAGTCCTACGCCCAGGGGTATTAAACGCATCTGTTCGTCTTTCTTTTTGTTTAACGTTGTGTCCTAGACGACCAAATGCTTACTTCTGGTTCTGTTTGATGTAATATTATGTCGGCTCGAACAACCCTAATGTATTGCATTCCTGTACCATTTTTGTATATGATTTAGTGTGTATTATTATTTTATTATCTGTATATATTTACAAGAACTGTTTATGATGCGTCTTTTGTGTAAGTGATGGCAAGGACAGCCTTTTTTTGTTGTGTAATGCAATACCGCTCCTGCTGCTGTACCCAAGCGAGGACAAGACCCAGTCAGGAGGTTTAGCACCTCCTTTTGTCTTGCCTCGTGGGCAATACCAGTATGTTGCCCAAAGGAGAAATAGGCAAAAAAAGTCTTTTCTTCGTTCTGTGAAGTGTGTTGATGATATGGGTTGACTTTCTATACGGTTTTGGAACTGTTTTACGTGGATCTCACTAGGTTTAGTACATTTTCAGCGATCTTGAGCATACCAAGTAGAGAGGAAACAGCTTATCGTGACACTGACACCAATCAGAACATGCGGAGGTCGGAGAAGACGGGAATGTGGGAAAAGGGGAAGGAGAAGAGGAAACACAAAAAGAGGCAGGAAGTGCAGAAGTCACCGGGGGATTTTTTAAAAAACTCTGCGGAGGTACCCCATTCGACGGAGGCCGAGACTTCTGAGTGGGGAGATGATAGTGAGATGATCTCCCACGAACGGGCCGGCGGCTCTTGCCAGGAGGAATTTCCGTCATTAGACAGGCAAACGGAAGAGCATCACACTCCTGATGTGTGCAGCACGCGAGGAACGCAGGGCAGCCATACTTGCGAGACAGAACAGGAGAGGACCATTACAAACAGAATGGGTAGAGCGGATCGAAAGTTTTTTCAGGCTCTTGTAAAGTTGGCAGCTAAGATGAGTGAGGACGAGGAGGCTACTCTCCTCACCAATGTCGCACTTAGTAATTTCACTAAGATGAAGGAAATTGCTTTGGAGGCAACTCATGAGCTGCATACACTTCGAGGCAAAGTAGAGGTTCTTCGAGAAAAGGAGAGTCGCACGTACAGTGAGATTATACAAGGTATCTCTAGCGGACAAAGAGAGGAGGCAAAGGAAGTTAAACCTAAAGAGCCTGCGCACAGGACAACCGAGGCACTGGTAGTGACCTCGCAGTCACTGGGAGCGGACAAATTGTCCAGCTTGATAAAGGACAACATTGACCCGTTTAAGCTTGGCCTTAGGGAGGTGTCAATGAGAAAAAGCCGCGAGGGTATAGTGATTGACTCCGCCTCGAAAGAGGGAATTAAGAACTTGGAGGAGGAGTTTAACAATAATCCCGCCACTAAAGGAAAGATTGACATAAGAAGGCCCAAGAAAAGGCTCCCGCAGATGAAGATCGTAAGAATCCCGGAGGATTTTCCCACTAAACAGCTTTCGGAGCGTATTGTGTCGCAAAATGACTTAAATTGTGACCCCGAAGACATCACAGTCGTAAAATCCTGGAAAGGCCGCAGTGGTGTAACCGTTGTAGCGGAACTGGGGCGCAGGGCATTTGAAGCTTTGAAAGGTAAATCAAAAATGTACATTTTCTGGTCGGTGTGTCCCTTTTATGATAACACCTTTGTTCTTAGATGTAAGAATTGTGCCAAGATAGGGCACCTAGAGCGAGACTGTGATAACAACTCTCGCTGCACAGAGTGCGTGGGGGACCATCACTTCCGCCAGTGCAGCTCAAGAGTTAAGCAATGCAGAGCCTGTCATGAGGCAGAGCTTCCTAATGCACTGCGATAGCACTCTTTCTTGAGCTTCCGATGCCCAGCTTTTAAAGAGGCACAAATTAGGGAAACAAGTTCCCTAGTTTCACACTTATAATTTAGCAGAGGCAAACAGCAGCAACTGAGCAGTTTCCTGTCTGGACGCATATTTGTGGACAGATCAGCAATCATGGCAAAGCTTTCATTAATTCAGGTCAATTTAGGTAGATCGTTTAAAGCGACACAGGATCTATGCAACAATAGTCTTGAGCTCAGACAGGACATAACACTAATTCAAGAACCTTACGCTCCAGAAAATAAAATAATTGGTTTTTCATTAAAAGATAAGAAAATACATAGCAATGAGAAACCGAAAGTTGCAATAGTAGTGCATAATCCGAACATAGGCATCTTTCCCATACATTTATCAGCAAAAATAATTATAATGAAAATTTATGTCAATGCCAGAGAATTTGACATAGTAAATGCTTATATCCCGCCTACTGAGGACGTCAATGAAACTCTGACTGTTATTGAAGAACATTTACGGAAGAGCACACCAAACATCTTATCATTGCGGGGGATCTTAATAGTAAGAATATGCTGTGGGGTGGTCAATTAACAGAGGACAGAGGCACCAATGTACTGGAGTTTGTTTTAAGAAACAATTTGACAGTGGTAAATGATAACAACTCCATACCAACATTTCAAACAGTGAACGGGCGAAGCTGGATAGATTTGACGATAACATCAGCACCAACTATGAAGTTAATAGAAGACTGGGAAGTTCTAGACATTCCCAATAGCTCGGACCATAGGTATATTAGGACAATTTTAACCCAAGACCAGACAGGCGGCAGCAAACGATTGACAAAAATGGGAGAATATAGATTTCTCGCAGAGCTGACTGAGGGCGAATGGTTGAAAAAAATCAGCGGCATAACTTTCATGCCTACCGAGCATTTGGATTCCTTCATCAAAGCATTCTATCGCAAGATTAGGACATTAATTGATAAGTTTTCTAAAAAAATTAAACAGCAGAACAAGGATAAAATAGCCAAAGCATGGTGGTGTCCAGAGTTGGAAATAGAGAGGAAGAGAGTACGAGCTTTGAGGCGAAGGTTTCAGAGATCAAGGAACGTATTAAGAGAAGATTTTAAGAAGGTGTATGAGGAGGTGCTGAACAGATATAATGAGTTACTCAACGTTAAAAAAGATGAGTCATGGAAAGAATACTGCAGTAGCATTAAGAACAAAAATCCATTCACCTTACCTTATAAATTAGCGGCAAGAAAGATTAAAGAAGGCACGATAATTCAAGCAATTCAAAAGCCTAACAGAGAAGTTTGCAATACTCTGCTGGAGACTACGGAATTCTTATTAGAAAGTCTTTACGAGCTCGAACGAGTGCAGCACAGTTCACTACAGGTACAGGCCAGCTCTATGGCGGCCGAGGAACAGGATCGGGACCAAATCATCCCATTCACTGTAAATGAACTTTCAGGTGTCATTAAGAGTTTCAGGAAGAATATAGCCCCAGGGCCTGATCTCATAACAACGAGATGGCTCGTACACCTTTACAATAGTAATAAAGAATTTTTATTGAACATATTTAATGCAGCACTTCGATTTAGATATTTTCCTAAAGCCTGGCGGATAGCTAGAGTAATTCTAGTCCCCAAGAACAGATCAGCAGAAAATAACGTGGATAACTATAGGCCTATAGCCATTAATTCCATATTTGGAAAAACCTTTGAGAAATTGATCTACCAACGGCTATACTTTCATTTGACACGTCAAGGAGCCTTCCCGAACAATCAATATGGCTTTACGGAGGGGAGATCGGCAGTACAGGCCCTCAGTGAGATTATGGAAGCAATAGAAGACAGTAAAGTTAGGAAAGAAAAAATCTTAATTATATCTCTCGATATAAAGAATGCATTTGGAAGTATAAATAAGGATTCAGCGGTAAAGGAGTTGGAGAATCAACAAACTCCACAGTATCTAATTAAGATTGTAGAGTATATATTATCAAATAGGAGGGTGACATACTCATTGCCCGACTGTACTTTGCTTTGCAAGTTAAAGAAAGGCACTCCACAGGGCTCACCTTTGAGCCCTTTAATTTGTAACCTGACAATTA
The DNA here is from genome assembly GCF_052857255.1 of Amblyomma americanum. Lineage (NCBI taxonomy): Eukaryota > Metazoa > Arthropoda > Arachnida > Ixodida > Ixodidae > Amblyomma > Amblyomma americanum. The sequence goes on from NC_135507.1 coordinate 128,069,088, forward strand.
CAAAACTTCTGAGAAAATCTTTTCCCGACGGCGCAAAGATACAGGCATTTGCAGACGATATTACCTTAACAATAAAAGCAGGATCTAGGCGCGGACTAGAGGAAGCCGCCAATAAGGCTCTGGATATAGTGCACTCCTGGGCTCAGAGTGAGCAACTGTCCTTCAGTTACAAAAAATGTGAATTCTTAATACGGGGTAAAGAATACCAGAAAAGGCCACCACTTCTTTATTTGGGCGGGAAAGCCATCAAATGCGTTAAATCTTTAAAGATTCTAGGGGTTACCTTTAACAGTTCGTTGGGATTCTTAGATCACCTAGAAATTAATAAAAATAAGGTACAAACACTTACTTCTCATCTTTCGCAATTTCATGGTAACCTCTGGGGAATGTCACCGCTACAACTTAATCAGATTTATACCAGAGGTATCGAGAGGATAATTGCCTATGCCTTTCCTATCTGGTCCTCTAGCAATGTTCATATCCTAAGAAAATTAGAGTATTCAAATAATTCCACTTAATAAAATCAGTAAAGGTTACAGAACTATCCCTAATAACACCCTTAACGTAGTTACCAATATTCCGCCGATCCACTTAACACTTGGAAGAGAGACTGAGCTGCATAAAATTCTGCATAATGCTCAATCATTCAACTGGGAGGGGAACGAGTATTGGAGGGCTGACATCGTTGCTAAAGGCAGCAAATGGCTAGTTCACCCAGCAAATGTAAAGGCATATGAATTCTCGAATACGGAATATCAGACTGACTGGTGGCATCGTGACCTCAACTTATACAGCCCCAACAGAGCTATTGATATCTGCATCCTTGAAAAGAAAGGAAACACCCATGCCAAGGTCCTAGTAACAGGACAAGTCAAAGGAAGAAAGAGTTGGCGCCGCTCCTACCTAAGCGTCCAATCAATGAGTGTCTCTGGGTATTGAATTGCTCTAAGAGCCGCATTACTGCAGCCGCTGAAGGCTACATTAACCATATCGAGTAGTGAAACATACCCCCGGCGCGGCAGCTAACAAAGAAAAAGGCGTTTCAAGATCTATGTAAAGGCGGTGGAGTTGCACTGTAGGTTAAAAATAATCTTTCATAGAAGTACAGTTTTTCAAGTCTGCGATTTTTATCAATAGAAGCGGTTCTGTGTTCGGTGTTGGTTATCGGCCCCCTTTGCAAGAATTTTGTTCTTTTCTTGATAGCATACCGATAAGAAACCAATTGTAATTATGGCCGATTTTACCATAACATGTGTTGGAACAATCAGCGGCAACAAGTGACTTTTTCGACATCATTTCTTTACATGGTTTCTCTAACATTGTTAATGCGCCTACACGTGCTACTTGGGGTCGGGTGAGACCCTAATTGATTTATGCTTGACTAATGGCGACGAACAGGACCCAGGTGTCTTGCTAAGTGATTTTAGTGACCACATCTTGCTTTATTCCAAGATGGCGTGCACAAATCACTACACCTCGGTTCAGCCTGTAACACAGGAAAAAAAAATGAACACATGGTCTCCAATGTGTACTGTCTTTGCGAGATTGACCCTAATGTAATACACAATACTCGCAAAAAATAATAGAGCTGCGCTTTTACTGTAGCAATGTTAACCAAGGGCAAAAAAGCGCCAAAAACTTGTGAAAAACTTCTGCTTTAGTAAAGCGCATAAGAGGCCGAAATCACCTGTTTGGCATATTTAAAAAAAAAAAAATAAACGAGAGAGCTGTCAATTCTAGAACAGCATAAATAAGATAGGAATAAATTAGGTTCGGACATATATAAATCTCGAATTCATCTCTGCAGTGGAAGGTTCTAACGAATTAGCTGCGATCCGCAAAAGACCTGGCGTACTGTAGAGGAAACTCTACAAAATACCGCAAACAGAAATCCCGGTTGATGATATGTAAACAGGGGCGAGGGGTACTAAGAGGCGAAGCTCTCGCAAATGTAACAAACAAACGCTTTTCAACGTTTGGAAAGTTTGATGGCGCTGACCAACGGACATTTTGGCGCCAGTTTTATTTCAGTGCATTTCATTCCAGGTTTCGCTATTGTTCGCTTATCTGGGGAGTCACTGAGAAATCTAATCTTGAAATGCCCTTTTTATTGCAAAAGAGATCTATTCGCTTTGTTGAAAAATTTTCAAGATATGACTCCACATATTCCTACTTCAGAGAGTACTACCTATACAAACGTTACACTACCAGCGACCGTGTCGGGCGGCATTCTTGGAACTCGTAGCCAATCGACAACAATGTTTTTTTGTTTTTTTTTTTCTAAATTCATGAACGATATGGGTTTAGACGCACAAATATACAGAAACCAAGAAACAGAACCAACTATGCTACGCAGCATTTGAACTGGAACCCATCCCGATTTAATTCATCTTTCCCTGTCTGCTTTTCGTAAGCGAGCGAAAAGTCACTTCCTGGGAGATGCACTATAGTTTTTTATTTTATTTTTCCTGTTTATATCTTTCGCACATTTGTTTTAATTTTCTTGGTAGGTACACAGTTAGTTTCTACACATATGTTGCATCTGTGTCGGCTCTTGCAATGCTCTGTTCTGATTCTAGAAAAAACAGCGCACACAGGACAGGGACCAAGGGAAGAACCGACGACACGAGCGCTTACTTACAACTGATTTTATTAAGCGGAAAGTGAACACTATATATAGGAAGGAAGTAGCTGATACAATCAGAGGCAGTCACCGTCAAAGAGGTGTAAATGGTCGATAAAATCGATAAAACCGTAAGGGGTGAAGATAAAACAAGGTAAAACTCAACAGATGACAAGCCATGGTGTAAAGAACCATAAAAACGCTAAGACACGTGAATAACACGTACAGTGCCATGAATAACAAAAAACCGAATACAATCAACAGGTGGAAGGCATGTGAAGGTGACAAGGATTTAAGCAGTGTGAACAAAATTTAACAACAGACATGCGCTTGAAACGGATAACCAGGCACATAACTCACACATTCATCCGTTTTCTTTTTTCTTTCTTGAGAGGTACGCCACTTCTTTTTCTGATAAAGCTACAGATGGCGCACTGATGCAGGTGTATTTATTCGATTTTATGTTGAAGGCTTCCATCACTTCCCTAGTTATTTGATCCGAGTGGCTTCCTATGATTTTGCAGTTTTCAAATTCAGGATGACAAGCACTGCAAATTCCTATGTGGGCTGCTATATGTCCTTTTACCCCCTTTTCCACATCTTTATTATGTTCCCGCAATCGGTCATTACTACATGTGCCCGTCTGACCAATATATTTGTCTCCGCAAGTTAAAGGTATTGAATAAATTACTTCCTTCTGACACGGTACGAATTGTTTACGATGTTTTTTGCTGCATGTTCTTGCTGTCTTGGAAGCAGGGTTAACGCGGTTGCAGATATTTGCAAGCTTTTCCGGAGCTGAAAACACCACCTTCACCTTTGCTTTATTCATGACTTCTTTCAGATTATGGGACAGAGCGTGGAGATAAGGGATCACTGCGACTTTTTGTTTCTTTTTTTCTTTGTCTCTACCTCCTTCATTTATCCTTTCTTTTCCTTTCATCCGCTTTTGAAGCTTCTGGGCGACGGAGATGAACAGGTGATTGGGATAGCCTGCCCCTAATAACCTATTTGCGTTGTGTGTCAAAGCTGGAAAGCATGCTGTGAGGACATGACCTCTTGAGCGCGTTAGACATGCAAAGACTCGCGATTGCTCTCTTCACTAATTTCGAATGTGCTGAATGGTAATGAATCACCGGTTTCTTATTACGTGGTTCATTGCTCCAACTAATGTGATGGCCCTGGAATTCCAGCTTGATGTCAAGAAATCTGATAGTGCTGTCTACTGGCACCTCGTGAGTTACGATTAGAGGAAACATAGTCGAAGTGAAAGTATGCAAAATATTCTGAAGGTCTGAGTGGAACGCCTGCCTATGGCTATTTATGACCACGAGATAATCATCGACATACCGAAACGTCCTTATAACAGATGAGCTGGGAAGGATGGAAGCCAAGGTCCTGTCTGTAGACGCCAGAAAAATGTCACTGAGTATGGGTGCTAAACATGATCCTATGGTTATTCCAGATTTTTGGAGGTAAATGTGCTCGTTTCATGCACAGTAGGTTGAGGAGAGGTACCTTGAAAGTAACTCGAGAAAGCCTTGTACAGACATTTGCAGTGCTTGTCATCCTGAATTTGAAAACTGCAAATCATAGGAAGCCACTCGGATCAAATAACTAGGGAAGCCTTCAACATAAAATCCAATAAATACACCTGCGTCACTGCGCCATCTGTAGTTTTATCAGAAAAAGAAGTGGCGTACCTCTCAAGAAAAGAAAAAGAAAACGGATGAATGTGTGAGTTATGTGCCTGGTTATCCGTTTCAAGCGCATGTCAGTTGTTAAATTTTGTTCACACTGCTTAAATCCTTGTCACCTTCAGATGCCTTCCACCTGTTGATTGTATTCGGTTTTTGTTATTCATGGCATTGTACGTGTTATTCACGTGTCGTAGCGTTTTTATGGTTCTTTACACCATGGCTTGTCATCTGTTGAGGTTTATCTTGTTTTATCTTCACCCCTTACGGTTTTATCGATTTTATCGGCCATTTACACCTCTTTGACGTTGACTGCCTCTGATTGTATCTGGTACTTCCTTCCTATATATAGTGTTCACTTTCCGCTTAATAAAATCAGTTGTAAGTCAGCGCTCGTGTCGTCGGTTCTTCCCTTGGTCCTTGTCCTGTGTGCGCTGTTTTTTCTAGAATGACTACCTACCAACTCGCCCAGTCTTCCACATTGGTCTGTTCTGATATTTTTTTGTTGTTTTTTTCTACGCACGCATTCAGTTTCTATAGTTAATGTTTGATTTGTCTTCTCTTGCACTGTCCTTTTCTGTGATTTTTTAGACGTGTTTTCTGAGTAATAAGAATGGAGTGAACGTTTATACTTGAAAGTTGTGCTCTACAAACATTGTGGTCATTATAACTTGTATCTGTGTGTGTATATAAGTGCTCCTTGCTGTTGCGTTCGAGTGGTGCATAGGGCCCAGTGAGGCGGATTGATTTTCGCCGTTGGTCTGCCCTCTGCACCAAGGCACCGTGTTGTCGGACTTTCGTGAATAAATAAAGAAAATCTAAAAAAATACGCGTTGCCCTCTACACTACTCCAGCATCCGGAGACTTGGTGTGTTTCTCGCAAGCGAACTAATTGTGGTCAACAAATGTTAAGCTACAGGTTGCCGAAGTCACTAAATGACATTACTCGATGTGACATCGACGTGCTCACTTGTTTTTTTTGTTTTTTTGAGAAACCTGCCTGAGATGTTTTTGTGCGCCTCTATGTCTTTCTGTAATAAGCGGTGTACGGCGTTTTCTATTTCTTTTACTGTTGCAATTGTATCTTTTTGGGTTTCTTGTTTTGGATTTGTTTTAACCCTGGTTCATTTATAAGCATTCACTTCCGCCCTGCTGCAGCCTCTGTAACGGCACTGTGGTCGGTCAAGCTGACCCTGAGAAGCTTTTTCCCCTTGTATCTCTCACAACAATTGTATCTCCTTGTTTGTGGAAATAAATTCAAACTCAAACTCGTCCGCCTGCTTCTTCACTAGCCGAAGATAGAGGCGTTCAGGCGGTCTCGCCTGGGGCGGACGCGATAGAGTTCAAGTTTTTGCCGCTCTCCCGCAAATCGGAGGCGCACGACTTTTCCATCGCAGGATAGGTCTCGGAGCGGCAAATCGTTTGGTGCCACATTCGTCTCTCTCTTCTTGCACCATCGAAAGATACAAGCGATAAGCGCTCGCCCCTGCACAAAGGGTTCCTCGCCCCGGTAACGTTTGGGAATTTTTGGCGGCCGTATCAAGCCTTGGAGGCGTGCGAATTTGGCATCGGCTTACTTGGCGCGAAAGCGCGAAGCTTTTGCCACCCTCTTCGCCTCTGTGCTTTATATCTATCCGAAGATACGGGCGTTTAGGCTGTCTGGCTCGGGCAGTGTTCAACGACATTTACAAACTTCGCGTTCGTTTCGTTAGGCGGGGCCGTACAATTTTTACAACAGCGTGTAGCCCATGGAAAGACGAAGAATTTGATACCTTTTGCTCCGCTCTAGTGCGTCGCCCGGCGGAGTTATAGCAGTTCAAGGGAGGCCGCCCCGGCTGACCCGCGCAGATCTGGGTACTTATCGCTGCATATATAAGGGGGTCATACCGCCGCTGCAGACGCGGAGGCGTAGAGTGCGCGCTTCGTCGGCGAAGTCCGAAACGCGCCTCTCGACGCCCCGGAGGCGCATTTGTGCATTTGGCGACCTCGGCCCATGGAATTTGCACGAGTTCGCGCACGATTTGTGCGACGCTTGCCCCGAAAGCGTCTCGAGTACGGCGTTTAGCGCGGCGGCAAAGCCCACGAGTATGGATCGTGTGGTGCGCCGCGATGCCGGCCGCGCTGCCGCGCCCGCGATTTGGCCAGGTCCCGCGGCGGAACCGCGGTACCGACAGAGGGGCCGATAGCGCCACGGCAAAGTCCACGAGTTCGGCTCGCGCGGGGCGCCGCGAAACGCGCGCGCCGCGTTGCCGCCGATGGGTGCCGCACGATTTGCGCGGCTCTTGCGGCGAAGGCGCCTCGAGCACGGCGCCAAGCGCCACGGCAAAGTCCACGAGTTCGGCTCGCGCGGGGCGCCGCGATGCCGCCCGATGGGCGCGCACGATGGGCCCCACGGCATTCGTCTGCAGCCTCATCCGCGTCTGCGATAGGGGCTGGTTGTCGGACGACGCTGTTCCCACGTGTTACGAAGTGTGTTCCGTGCTACCCGGACTCGATTCCGTGCGACTGCGCCGAAGACGCGGGCGTGTCCCGTCGTCTGGCGGCTAGGCCGTCTCGGCTGCGCAGCAAGCGCCGTCCAGTGCCTGAACGCCGCGGCCCTGGCGGCCGCGTGCGCACTGGTGGGCGCGTTACAAATGCTTTGCCTAAGGACGCGTGCTCTTGCCGCGCGGTGATAACCGGGCCTTCGGGTCGGATGCCGCAGCGAGCTCGAACGATGTACGGGCAGCGAGAGCTGCCGCGAAAAAGATGCGCGTCGGGCGCCGAGGGGTGAGCGGGGCCACGATCGGCCGTGACAGGGCTCCCTTGAGGAGCGACAAGGGTTTGCCTATGCATCTACCTGGTTGATCCTGCCAGTAATCATATGCTTGTCTCAAAGATTAAGCCATGCATGTCTAAGTACATGCCGAAATAAGGCGAAACCGCGAATGGCTCATTAAATCAGTTATGGTTCCTTAGATCGTTTCTTTCTACTCGGACAACTGTGGCAATTCTAGAGCTAATACATGCATTGAGCCTGAAGGCCTTTGGCTGACGGGCGCTTTTATTAGACCAAGACCCATCGGGTTCTGCCCGTACTGTGTGGTGACTCTGGATAACTTTGTGCTGATCGCATGGCCATAAGCCGGCGACGTTTCTTTCAAGTGTCTGCCTTATCAACTTTCGATGGTAAGTTACTTGCCTACCATGGTTGTTACGGGTAACGGAGAATCAGGGTTCGATTCCGGAGAGGGAGCCTGAGAAACGGCTACCACATCCAAGGAAGGCAGCAGGCGCGCAGATTACCCACTCCCGGCACAGGGAGGTAGTGACGAAAAATAACAATACGGGACTCTTTTGAGGCCCCGTAATTGAAATGAGTACACTCTAAATCCTTTAACGAGGATCAATTGGAGGGCAAGTCTGGTGCCAGCAGCCGCGGTAATTCCAGCTCAAATAGCGTATACTAAAGCTGCTGCGGTTAAAAAGCTCGTAGTTGGATCTCAGTTCCAGACGAGTAGTGCATCTACCCGATGCGACGGCTCGGACTGAACATCATGCCGGTCCTCTCTTGGTGCCCTTCTTTGGTGCGTCTCGAGGAGGCCTGCGCTTTTACTTTGAAAAAATTAGAGTGCTCAACGCAGGTGAGTCGCCTGAATAAACTTGCATGGAATAATAGAACAAGACCCCGTTTCTGTTCTGTTGGTTTTTGGAATACGGGGTAATGATTAAAAGGGACAGACGGGGGCATTCGTATTGCGGCGCTAGAGGTGAAATTCTTGGACCGTCGCAAGACGAACTACTGCGAAAGCATTTGCCAACAATGTTTTCTTTGATCAAGAACGAAAGTCAGAGGTTCGAAGGCGATCAGATACCGCCCTAGTTCTGACCATAAACGATGCCAACCAGCGATCCGCCTGAGTTACTCAAATGACTCGGCGGGCAGCTTCCGGGAAACCAAAGTAGTTGGGTTCCGGGCGAAGTTTGGTTGCAAAGCTGAAACTTAAAGGAATTGACGGAAGGGCACCACCAGGAGTGGAGCCTGCGGCTTAATTTGACTCAACACGGGAAAACTTACCCGGCCAGGACACTGGGAGGATTGACAGATTGAGAGCTCTTTCTTGATTCGGTGGATGGTGGTGCATGGCCGTTCTTAGTTGGTGGAGCGATTTGTCTGGTTAATTCCGATAACGAACGAGACTCTAGCCTAATAAATAGGTGCGGGGTTCCCAGCACCTTACAACCTTCTTAGAGGGACAAGCGGCTCCTAGCCGCACGAAACAGAGCAATAACAGGTCTGTGATGCCCTTAGATGTCCGGGGCCGCACGCGCGCTACACTGAAGGAAGCAGCGTGTCTTTATCCCTGTCTGAAAAGACTGGGTAACCCGTGGAACTTCCTTCGTGATTGGGATAGGGGCTTGCAATTGTTCCCCTTGAACGAGGAATTCCCAGTAAGCGCGAGTCATAAGCTCGCGTTGATTACGTCCCTGCCCTTTGTACACACCGCCCATCGCTACTACCGATTGAATGATTTAGTGAGGTCTTCGGACCGATGTCCGGCGCGGCCTTTCGGTTTCGCCGGTTTATTGGAAAGATGACCAAACTTGATCATTTAGAGGAAGTAAAAGTCGTAACAAGGTTTCCGTAGGCGAACCTGCGGAAGGTTCATTACCGGATTGTGCTTGTCACACCCGGCGCCGCCCCCGCTTATAAGCGGGGGAAGGCCTCAACCGCGGAGTTGCGAGATTCTGATGCCGCATCTCTGCAAAAATTGTTACGCCCAGCGGAGGTCCGTCACCAAGGGAATGTCGGACGGACTGCTTCCGTGGGTTCGAACGGCGTAACGCACCAATCTGGTGGGCTTTCGGTCTTCCACACTCGTTGTCGGAGAGGCTCGAACGTAGCCGGTAGGCTGGCCGAGGGAAAAGGCCGGCCCGCTGCCAAGGGAACGGCGGCGGCTGCTGCGAAGTACGAAAGTAACCGCAGCTCGCTGGCTCTCGTTAGAGTTGCGACCGAGTCGGTAGGCCGGCCGAGGGAAAGGCCGGCCCGCCGCCAAGGGAACGGCGGCGGCTGCTGCGGAGTACGAGAGGAAACGCGGCTCGCTGGCTCATGAGAGTCGCGACGGAGTCGGTAGGCTGGCCGAGGGAAAGGCTTGCCCGCCGCCAAGGGAACAGCGGCGGCTGCTGCGGAGTACGAGAGGAAACGCGGCTCGCCGGCTCCGGAAAAGTAACTCTTCGCAACAACGCGCGGGCGGCGGGACGCGTGCGGCCCAGTACTTATAAGGAACGGCCGCTGCAAGAGGTCTCGCAGTGCGGGCGCGATGTCTGAAGCCGTGCCGGCGGGGCGAAAGGAGGCACAGGGAAAAAAGGGACGAGGGGTTATAATCCCGCATTTTGAACGCACCTGCGGCAGCGGGGTTCTCCTGCTGCTTCGTCCTTCCCAGCCTTCGAGTAGTCTGCCGGTGCGATACCGAAACGCCGTCCATGGCACTGTGGCCGGTGGACTCCTGTTGCGGGAGTAGTCTGACGAACGCCCGTCTGGCGGCTGTCCAAGTACGCGCTGCGTAGCCACGGCTAGGCAGTGCCTGTCTCTTAAGCGAAGCAATGATGTGGCGAAATGGTCGGATAGGGCGCAGCACGAGGGCGCACCCTTGGGGCGGCGGACTCGAGGGGCATTTCTGAGCTAAAGATGACCCCTTCCCCAAAGAGGGCGCAGCGGTGGGCGGCAAAGAACCGTCCACACAGAGCTACCGCTGCTTGGGAGTCCGGGGGTGACGTCGCTGCGAACACAACGGCAGAACAAACGTGCTCGGGGAACGGCGCAAAAGCTCTGTGTTATTGCCCAATTGATGACGAAGTTACCGGTGTGCTTCCTGGTGAACCGATGGTCGTCGGACCCGTGCGACCGCTTAAACAAAACGGGCTGAACAGCAAACCGTGAAGAGCAAAAAAACGGCACCAGCGAAGACCGGAACTTGAGAGCGCCGTGCACGTCTGCCTTAGGGTTGCCAAATGCCTCGTCGTCTCTAGCGACGCGCAAGCCATTGTCGCACACAAGCTTCGAAGAGACCTTGCTCGCCTCGGCTTTGAGGCACCGCGCAAGCATGCCGAACGGACGGCTGCTGGAACGTGGAATTGTCGGACGAAACTGCAGTCGGGGAGGCCAGGGGAGGAGCCCGGTGCCTAAAACCCTGGTTGTACTGTACGGAATTGAACAAACCAAATGCACGACTCTAAGCGGTGGATCACTCGGTTCTCGGGTCGATGAAGAACGCAGCCAGCTGCGAGACGGTGTGAATTGCAGGACACACTGAGCACTGATTCTTCGAACGCACATTGCGCCCTTGGGTCTTCCCTTTGGTTCGTCTGTCTGAGGGTCGGATCATATATCAAGAGAGACGCCGGCGCCCGGGGATGGCGCGGCCGGCGACTCGTTTTTACCTTGTCGGCAAAGAGGACGGCTCTGTACGAAACGCCGAAGATCCCTCGAAAGACTTTGCGAAAGAGGAGAGTGGGTCGAACCCTTCAGCCGCGCTCCAAGCGGCCGAGTCGGGTCGCCTTGCGCAGACGACTTAACTCGGGACGGCGGCTGCTAGCCGTAGAGCGTCTGGCCTCCGAAGGCGACCGCCGCAGGAAGGGATTACCTGCAGGGAAAGCGCGGTCCCGACGGGAGACGAGGCCGTGTGGACGGGCGGCAAAGCGTTGCCCGCTGGCCCGCGTACGTGTAGCCGAACTGCTGCGAGAAACGCAGAGACGGGAGCGCCCTGTCCGGGCACGCCCGCGCGAGAAGGGGGCACGCTCGTGCGGGGTGCGTGGAGGCGACAGGTGCGCGGAAGCGTTTCGTGCGCGGCAGTTTCGGGCGAGGCGCAGAGGCGCGCCGTGGCGCGGTGACGAAGGGGTCCCCCCGGACCCGATGCAAAGGGACCGCCTCCTCGAACGGGCGCGAAGTCGAGTAAGGGTCGAACGGACGCGATCTCGTTGCGAGCGCAGTCCGCCGTCGGTCTAACCGCCGTATTCACAAACAACCCTCCACTCGACGCTGCGCCTCCACTCCTGGGAGTGGAGGAGAGCGCTCATCCTCGGGCCGAGGAGCAGTCGCGCTTCTTGAACACACCTCGGACATTCCTCCATCGAGGAGCTGGCCGAGTTGCCCTCCTCCACTCCAGTGCTTTCGAGGACGAGAAAGAAACTGCTGGTGTTGAGAGTATTGTAAATTCCTGCAAACAGAACACCACCTAATTGATAATATAGAAATCCTTTTGTCTATTTTAGCGGTAAACTGCAAGGTAAAAACAAATAAACTGCATATTTTTTGTTTTTCTATAAAAAAACGTGTACTTTTAGAAGAAATAACCAGTTTTCTTTACCTGTCTGGCAACTGCAGCAGTCGCAGCTGCCCGGCGCGGCATTTTTGTTACGGTCCCTCTTCCCTTTTTCCCCTTGCTCGCCGCGTGTTTCTCGTCTGTTGTGCTCCCGACTCGCTTCGTGCAGCTTTGTTGCAGTGTTTGTGCTTGCGCGTGTTCGACTGTTCGTGTGTGTTTAGGTGTTTTTGTATCTGCCCTTCCTTTTTTTTGCGTGCACAATGTTCGACCATGATGAGGTATCGGACTTCGATACGACACCGTCGGCATCTGCTTCGGACGCTTCCCAGCGCGCCAAGAAACGGCCCGCAGTTCCGCGGTTCATTTTCACCGCAGATGAACGCCTCGTGTTAAGAAACATAATGGCGAAGTATCGGGACGTTGTCGAAAACAAGCGAACAGACAACACCTCGAAAAAGTCTAAGGACGAAGCCTGGGCTCAACTTTGCGAAGAGTATAATAGCTTGGCCGGCACACGCACTGTGTGTGTAGCACAGCTACGGAAGCTGTGGGACAATATGAAGTGCCGCTGGAAGAAGAAGTCCGAAGAAAATAGGGAAATCTTTCGGACAGGTGAGCGAAACAGTTTTACATTCAAAAACTGTCCCATACATTTTCCTGCATGTTCGCACGTTTCATCTCCAGGCATCATCTTAATCCTAACAATTTGACGTTATTTCTTACTAATGCGAAAAAATTATATGGTTACGTCACCTCAGCAAAACGTGTCCGCAAATTCTGTCCGCGCGATTATGTCGTTCTGTGGAGATAAATATGCAAAAGTTTGAGTTAGGCAGTGTGCGAATGAATCTTGAAATGGGAAAAGTTTTTTGATTAATTGTAATTAGTTAATTAGGTTGAAATAATGAAAATAAATGCTGTCTTTGAAGCAGGTTTTGTGTGACTGATTCGATGAAAAACGATGTAAATGCACGAGAAGGCTCACTTAGTATAAAAAACTGAAGTTAAAAAATAAAAACAAGTAATAAAAAACAAAAAGAAAAATTAACTGAAATAAAAACAATTTCTAGTCACGAAAACAAAATAAAAAGTTAAAATAACGGAGGGAGAAAGAGAGGAAAGGGAAAGGCTTTCGAATTTCCGCTCATAAGCAGATGTATGTGCAATCTTCTAATTTTTCTTAATGTGAAAAATCTTCGAACTACTTTTGAGCAATACATTGCTGGTTTGTGCTGTTCTGGTTAGCTTTTTTTTTCAAACATTGCATGCTGCGTACAAAATACACCTCACTTCAGTGTGTTTCACTGCACGGATGGTGCTTTGGGAGATGCACAATTAAGAATTTTGGTGCAGGTGGTGGTACTCTCGAATGCCGGCCAATGAGTCCGGCTACGGAACTGGTTGGCGCAGTTGCTGACCATATGGCAACAAGACTGCCAAACCCATTTGACAGTGACGGAGCCCACGTAGGCGAGGCAGTGCTGTCCCTGCCACCTGCTGCACTATTAGAGGCCATGGTAAACGGCAACGAAACAAGCCAAGGTGACTTTTCCAGTAAATAAGGCTGCCCTCTTTAAATACTAGTTACAACTGTCACGGTTAGTTTTCCTCCTGCATCAAGTCCAAAACCTGCTCCTGGGCTGAGAAAGACTTTGTCGGGGGGGGGGGGGCTATGGATTAATTTCAACTGCAAGGGATTCTTTAGCGCCCGCATTACATGCCGCATGCCGCATTACACGGGCATTTACACATCTCGCACCTATCGATATGTGGCCGCAGCATCCCTGATTCAATCCGCAACTGGTGCTCAGCGATCGAGCGGCACTGCAGCAGACGTTAGTTATTTTCTGCTCGTTGTATGTGCATGTGCTCAAGCAAGCGGGGCCACATATTTATTAGTACTTCTTGACGGGCTCCTACTGGTTCCATTTTTCATGACGTCACATATATGTTGATAAGTTTATTTTTAGATGTCTACAATAGTCGTGACCATGTAAAGGATGTTTTTGGTTCTCTGTTATTGTCTGAATAGCCTCTATTCATGGTCTTTGTTCTTTGCGTGTCATATCACAGTAGTCTGTATGTAAGCATAAGAGTCCACCAATTTTGTCACAGCATTGCAGAGTTCTCATGAAGGCATTGTATGTATGCACATGTTTTTGCAGATGATGTTCCTGCACAGTCACCATTGCTGAACAGCCGACCCATAAACGAGGATGAACTTCCTGTTCAGGAAGAGTGCCTCAACGCAAGCAGACGAACAGTGGTCGTGCCAAATCAGAGCTCATCTGAAGGCATCCCACCAACACAAACTGCTCGCATGAGGGCAGGTGGCCCCCGTGTTGCTGCGGTAGAGCGGACGCTGGCTCCTGAACTAGCCGCCAGAATTAGGCTATTGAAGCTGAGGAGCGGCGCAAGGAAGAGCTGCACCAACTCGATGTGCAACTCCGCAGGAGCCAGCTGGCCGAGCAGTGGCTAAAAGTCAAAATGCAGCGCAAGCTGCTTTCTCTCGACATTCAAATTCGGAAAAAGCTGTTAGAAGCAATGCAGCGCTAAATGGAAAAATAAAATTTAGTTGTACATATTTGTCTGGGAACACTTCTGTGTATAGTTACAAACACTGTCGTCATTTTGATGCAGTCGTAGAGTATATGCTCATTCCTTCAGTTTCTTAAAAACAATGTTCTTTATTTAACACACTGCACATGTATAAACAGCACAAAGAAATATAATATGGAAAAGATCAATCAGTAAAAAAGGGAGGTAGCCTAAAAGCGGCCAAAAGGAAATCCGTCGTTGGCCGAAATTGGAGAGTGCCATAGTCGTTCACAAGGAAATTGACAAAATACTAGTTGTGAATGGTGTCACGCAGGGAGACACGTCTCCAGTACTATTTGCCACGTGCTTCCAGGATATTTACAGAGAACTACAGAGGAAGCAACTGTAGATGAAATTTAATGGCGAATGCCTCAATAATCTGAGATTTTCTAAAAATATCTCACTGCTAAGTAGCTAAGGACAAACTTCCAAGCATGATCGAAGACAAGCAAAGGAAGCAGAACGGTGGTTGTAAAAATAATATTGACATCTCCAGTAATGTTAACACTTGGAACGCAACAGCCCACGAGAGGCAGCAAAGCATTGAAAGTTGTAAGGTAAATGCATCTATTTAGAGCATAGTGACCACAGATCCGCACCACACGTGTAAACTAACTTGGATAATAAGAATGATGGTGCAGCGCATTTGGCAGGCACTCTCCAGCCATGAATGGCAGTTTACTAGTATTCTTCAACAGCCATATCTTGTGGGGCAAAGCCTATAACCTATGGGGCCGATACAGTGCAGAACTACAAAAAGGAAAATGATAAATGTAGCGGTTAAAGTGCAGAATGAATGAGGGAATAAATGAGAGTTGGTGACATCCTAGATGGAATCAAGAAGAAATGGGCATGGGCAGGGCATGTAATGTGAATTCAAGATGAATGTTGGGCCATTGGTAACAGAATGGATCCCAAAAGAAGGCAAGCATAGGAGAAGGCGGCAGAAAGTAGGTGGGCTAATGAGATAAGGAATTCTGCCACAACAAGGTGGCCGCAGCTGACACAGGACAGGGTTAATTGGAAAGATACAGGAGAGGCCTTCGTCCTCCCGTGGACGAAGTTCAGCTGATGATGACATTAAATTGCTATAATAAATAGAAAAAGAAATAGGCAAAAACAATGCAAATACCATAAAAGTAACGGTTCTTTAACACTAGAAAAGTATTGTGTACATTTGCCGAGAAGGTAATTAGGACACCTAACGGAATGATCTGGCTATAAGCCCCACCCGAACATGAGAGCCATTCACTGTGTTGGCAGAAGGCTGCGGTGGCACATGGAGCTGCTGGGGTTGCACGCTGGGCCGTGGCTGCTGAATAACGGGGAGGGCCACAGCAGGTGGCTCCGGGTCCTTCCGTAGATCGGCGAGGTTGTGAAGGGCGCCGCAGGCAGTTATGATAACTGCTGAGCGCTCAGGGCGGTTTTGGAGGCCTATATCTAAGCATGGAAAGCGGCGCTTCCAAACTCCAAAAGCCCTCTCCACACTGTTTCGGGTTTTGATGTGGGCCGCCTGATACCTGCGTGAAAGACGAGCAGTTTGAAGTAAAAACTTGTATAGCTGTGCTAAACTGAAGAGCACAGCAGTCTGCGCATTACATTCTCAGTGGCCCCATTGCAGCTACTAATGAAGCTTTAATTATATTTGCACGCCTCGGGAAGTATTAAGTCATCTTCAAGGGCTTTGTCCGTCAACCGGTGGCAAATGTATTAAGTCTGAATGTTGAATTTGTGCTGAATTTGATTAGAAAAATGGGAAAAGCATGGGAAAATTAAGTGTTTCGGTAACAAAAAAAATGGAGGATCCACTCTTTGATGTAAAGAGTTTACAGAGCAGAACAGCAGCAAAAGGAGATGACATTCGTACATTTGTGTTGCCTTCAATCAAAGAAACTATGGTGTATAAGTTCCCTCTTGTACTTACCTGCCCTCTGGGGTATTTGGTGGGTTGGCATCTGCCAGAGGTGTCATTAAAAATGACATGCAGGGATAACCTGCGTCTCCCAGTAGCAACCCGGGAACTCTCTTCGTCTCGTAGAGGACTCGTGCACGGCTGTTATCAAAAATTCTGCTGTCATGGACTGATCCAGGCCAGCCGACGACCAAGTCGTAAAATTCCAGTCTTGGCCCCGTTATTGCCTGAGGATAAAATATTATGTCTCTGCCATGAAGATATTCTCAGGAAATGAATATAAATTTTTGTGGCTACATGTCAAATCACTGTACTCTTCAGCAATTAATATCTATTTATATAGCTTAGGTTCTATGTTTTACAAGCAACAAGAGCCAGAAAAATTAGCACATTCATTAAAACGGCGCAAATTGTTTGCTTGCAATGCAAGTGAAAATTTGGTGCTTCATGTAACAGGAACGCTAGGTAACATACATGGTATTTATTAATTTTTGCCCTCAAGGTCATGCAGGGATTTCAGAAGGGCGCAGGCAGAAAGAAATGTGAAACAAGCAACGTGAAAAACAAATGACTCCTCCTACTTATACAATGTTAGCTAAGAAATAGAGAACAAATTTATTAGTGGATACAGAAGTGCGCAAGCCAAAATATTGAGGCATAACTAAAATATTGTACAAAAATATACCTCCATCACTGATAAATTGATAGCACAAGTCGCTTTGGACATAAAAGGAGTTTGCGTATACTTAGAAACAATAATTGAACCAGACCCTTCAATCTTGAAAAGTGATGCAGTGCAGGTTCAAAGCACTGCAAGAGATCGATTATCTTTTTTTGCTCAATGTTTACATGAACATTATTTGAATAAGACGACAGCTATGATGGGCAATGTGAAGGAAAGCGGCCCTTATGTTTGTTCTAAATATCAACACGCGTTAATATGATATAATGTCACCTAGATCGCGATAAAGTTTTGCAAAAAGAAAAATGGGCTCACCTGCACATTGATCGAAAAGTAACCTTTTCGGTTGCGGAATACTTCTCCGAGTTGACCGCCAGGAGACTTGATTCGGATGTGGGTGCAGTCTATGCACCCAGTCACCCCAGGGAAACGGCCAAGGCGGTAGAAGGCCGTCGTATCCGCTTGGAACTCGGCCGCTGTAGCAGGGAACTTCACAGTTCGCGGGAACAGATGTGCCGCGATCAGCGTTGATATTCGTTCCACTGCACGGCACACCGTCGGTTGCGAAACATTTATCAAGTCACCGGTGACGACTTGGAATGTTCCACTTCCATAAAATCGCAGCGCAACGGCCAGCTGAAGCATCGGTGGCAGCGGGTGACCGCGATTGCTGACGTTTTCTTCCATGGGCAGGCAGTTCAGGAGCTCTCGCACGGTGTCCTTCGTAAACCGGTACCGGGATAAAAACTTCCCATCGCTGAAATGCTCCAGCGGGTTTATTCTATCCCGCAAAGCCCACCGTGGCACAACTGCAGCTTCGCTATCGTCGGCGCCATCGTGAAACAGTTCGTCCACACGTAGCACATGTTCGGCGAACTCGGCCAGCGAGCCGGCTGCTTGACACTGTTGAGGGGGACGCTTCGGCCGAGGAGGCGTTTAAGGTAGCAACAGCGCCACCTCGAGATTTTGGAGGAAAGCGTGGAGGAGTTCCTCCGTTCGAGGGCCGGTAGGAGTGGAGGAGGGTTTAAGAAGCACGAAACCGGCTTCGAGGAGCAACTCGAGTGAAATTTCAAGTGGAGGTCTGTTTAAGAATACGGGGGTAAGTGCTTCGCAATGTCTGCCCCGAGAAAAACTGGGCCACTCCAGTTGGGGCGGGGCCGACGCAAAACATGACGATGCCCCTACGCTAGGTCGAGGTCGCTCTCTCGAGGGAAAGAGAGGTGCGGCAGAAAAAAATTCGGCCGCGGCGGTCGGAGGCTCGAAACTCTCTGCGTTATCCGCGCAAACCGCATGCGCGCGGTCCCGAGCGCCGGCCAGCGGCGCCTTCCAGTCTCGCTCGCAGTCGCCGAGGGTGCTGCCGACTGTGAGCGGGGAATGGGCGGAAGGCGTCGGCCGGACGATTGGGGAAGGACGCGCGCGCGCGCTGGACCGCGCCGGAATCGAACGCGAGAGCGCACATCTGTGTCGACCTCAGATCAGGCGAGACAACCCGCTGAATTTAAGCATATCACTAAACGGAGGAAAAGAAACCAACAGGGATTAACCGAGTAGCTGCGAGCGAAACGGGACCTAGCCCAGCACCGAATCCCCCGTCCTTGCAGGCGGTCGGGAAATGTGGTGTATGGGAGGCAACGTTCCCGGGAGTTTGCGACAGTGCAAGTCCCCCTGACAGGGGCTTGTCCCAGAGTGGGTGCCAGGCCCGTCTCCGCCGTTGCGCGCCCGGCACGAAGCCTCCCGTGAGTCGGGTTGCTTGAGAGTGCAGCCCTAAGTGGGTGGTAAACTCCATCTAAGGCTAAATACGACCGAGAGACCGATAGTCAACAAGTACCGTGAGGGAAAGTTGAGAAGAACTTTGAAGAGAGAGTTCAAGAGTACGTGAAACCGCTTAGAGTAAAACGGGTGGGCCCTCGAAGCTCGAAAGCGGTGGGATTCAGTCTCCGGACGACTGCCGAGCTGGCGGCGTCGGGTGAACGGCTCCTCTCGGGGGGCTGTTCCGGCTGCCAGTGCGCGGACGCGGTCTCCGGCGTGCGCACTTTCCACCGCCGGTAGAACGCCGCGACAGACGCGGGTCAATGGGAAAAGTACGACTTTGAGTCCGGCTCTGGAGGTGCCCTGCTCGTCCCCTCGGGGACGGTTCGCGGGAGTTATACCTTGCCGTGCACGAAGAGTTCGTCACCCCGTCCAGTGCCCCATGGGCTTCTCCCGGCTGTCGGGAGGCCCGAACGATGACGCCCTCTGGAATCGGAGCGGAGGACCCGCTGGGCAAGCTTGTCGCCTCTTGTTGTCCGGGTTGGTCCCGTGGCGGCGGGCTGGCGGCGAGGAGCCGGGTGAGTGGCGAGTTCTCCCGTGGAGGCGCTATCGTGGTTTGCGGCGAGTAGGTCGGTAACCCACCCGACCCGTCTTGAAACACGGACCAAGGAGTCTAACATGTGCGCGAGTCAATGGGTCTCTCGAAACCCAATGGCGCAATGAAACGCGAAGGCCCTTCGCGGGCCGCGTTGCGATCCCGGACAGCACAGGGGTTCGGGCGCAGCAACGGCCCGTCCAAGGCGCTCACTTGTCGCCGGGGCGGAGCTAGAGCGCACACGTTGGCAACCGAAAGATGGTGAACTATGCCCGGGCAGGACGAGGCCAGAGGAAACTGGTGGAGGTCCGAAGCGATTCTGACGTGCAAATCGATCGTCCGATCCGGGTATAGGGGCGAAAGACCAATCGAACCATCTAGTAGCTGGTTCCCTCCGAAGTTTCCCTCAGGATAGCTGGCGCTCGATGGGAGAGCAGTCACACCTGGTAAAGCGAATGATTAGAGGCATTGGGGTCGAAACGTCATCAACCTGTTCTCAAACATTCAATGGGTGTACGGGAGGCCTTCTGGGTTGAGGCCTCCCGCTGCGATGAGAGTGCCAAGTGGGCCACTTTTGGTAAGCAGAACTGGCGCTGTGGGATGAACCAAACGGCGGGGTAAGGCGCCCGAGTCGGACGCTCATGAGAACCCATGAAGGGTGTTGGTTGCTTAAGACAGCAGGACGGTGGCCATGGAAGTCGGAATCCGCTAAGGAGTGTGTAACAACTTACCTGCCGAAGCAACTAGCCCCGAAAATGGATGGCGCTCTAGCGTCGCGCCTATCCCCGGCCGTCGCTGGCAGAGTAGCACGAACAGTGGGGGTGCTAAGCCGCGACGAGTAGGAGGGCCGCAGCGGTGGGCGTTGAAGGTGTCGGGCGCGAGCCCGCCTGGAGCCGCCGCTGGTGCAGATCTTGGTGGTAGTAGCAAATACTCAAGTGAGAACCTTGAGGACTGAAGTGGAGAAGGGTTCCATGTGAACAGCAGTTGAACATGGGTCAGTCGGTCCTTAGGGAAAGGAGAAATCCTTTCAGAAGCGGGCGCGTTTGTGCAGCTCTGTCTGTCGAATCGGAGACGCCCCGCTGCAACCGAAAGGGAATCGGGTTAACAGTCCCGAACCCGGCTACGGAGATCGGTCCTTCGGGGCCAAGTGCGGCAACGCAAACCAGCTCGGAGACGCCGATGGGAGCCCCGGGAAGAGTTTTCTTTTCTCTGTAAGGAGATCGAGTCCCCGGAATGGGTTCACCCCGAGATAGGGACGGTGGCTCCGTAGAGCAGTGCGGCTCTTGCGCTGTCCGGTGCGCTCCTGTCGGCCCTTGAAAATCCGAGTGAGGGAGTGTGATTTTCGTGCCGGACCGTACCCATATCCGCAGCAGGTCTCCAAGGTGAACAGCCTCTAGTCTCTAGACCAATGTAGGTAAGGGAAGTCGGCAAAACGGATCCGTAACCTTGGGAGAAGGATTGGCGCTGAGGGCTGAGCCGGTCGGGCTGGGGTCCAGAAGCAGGAATGGCACTGTACCGGGACTGGGCGAGGCTCGCCCCCGTCAAAAGCGGTGCGGCCGAGCCCGGGCCAGCGTCGGGACCTTCCTGTGGAAAGCCACAGCTGTGCTTGTTCCGGGGGCTTCGTGCCCGAGGTTCTTGCTTCGGCCGGCAGAAAACAGCCAACTCAGAACTGGCACGGACCGGGGGAATCCGACTGTCTAAGTAAAACAAAGCATTGCGAGGGCCAGCATTGGTGCTGACGCAATGTGATTTCTGCCCAGTGCTCTGAATGTCAACGTGAAGAAATTAAAAAAAGCGCAGATAAACGGCGATAGTAACAATGACTATGGCTGGTGGCGGATCACATCTCCACTCCAGGGTCAATTCCAGCGGCCCTGATGCCCTGTTCGCCTCCGGACCTCTGGGTGAGACCATCGGCCCAAGTCCAGGTACCAGCTGGTAACCCAGGAAACTGGGGCTAAAGAACAGGAAGGGGAACCTGGGTGTTAAGTCCCTACTCTGGCCCAGGTCCCATACATCCTGAGAGGGCAAATACGGAGCCTTGGGGCTAGCAACCCTTAGGTCCCTAAAACAAGTGGCGCTACAGAAAAATACATAAAACTTAGAAGTGGCTGCCGAGAGGCGGCCACCCCACTTTCCCGTGGCGCGGGGCCCAGTCGTGGGGACTCTGGTGGAATGGAGGCTCCAGATCCCACCTCGCCCAGAGCTTGTCAGCTCTGTGGCAAATCGTTTGACTTACTTTGGATTGAAAGTGCATCATGGAAAAATGCACAAGGGCCTGAAATTCCAAAGCGCTGTGACTTCAGCAATAGCTTCACAGCCTCCTGAAATAGCCAAGACTTCAACCTCAATGATTCCTGCCCAGCTAGCAAGGGACAGGGGTGATCAAAATGAGCCTGTCTCCCTGCACACAATGCATGAGCCAAGTTCCAGCACTTTTATCAAAGGCGATGAGAAGGCATCTCTGATGTACAAAATGCATGAGCCAAGTTCCATCATGTCTATCAGAGGATGAGAAGGCATCTATGGTGCAGGTGTCTGTGCCCTGCCCTGTTGTGGTTGAGGGGAATATCCCAACAAACGACGATACCACCCCCCCATTGGGGGTTTGTCTGCCCTTGCAGATACGCTCGTGGATGAGATGGATCCTGTTGGTGAAACAGGGGAACCTGTTGCGTCACCAGGTTTACTTGCCATGGAACCGGGGGCCGCCTCTAACGTCTGTGTCAGTAATACTCCGGTACCTGTGGTGAGTGGGCCTGGTGCTCCGCAGCCTGCTGAGTTCCTCTGCGCTCACCCGTTCTTTGCCGAAGCGCGAACCGAGGCCCGGGACGGCGGCTTGAATAGTCCTGTGGCATCGGTGAGTCGGCGCGCTACTGCCCAACTTGAACGAGGTGCTGTGGTCACATCTGGGGTCCCCATGGGGGGGGGGGGGGGCTCGGGTGCTCGATCGAAGCGCCCTCTTGGTGGCGGAGCTGCTACCTTTGGGGGGAGTCCGATGCCCTCCCCTCTCTTTTTTCTGCTCCCGCCCCGGCAGACGTGGCTGGGGGGGAGGGGGGAGGGTGTTCCGATGCTAGACCGGGGAGCTCGGGGGTTGGTGATGATGATTTCGTTCCCCACATGGTTCGTCGCGCTCGGAAACGTGCGACTCCAATGAAGCAGCCCGCGGCGAGGTCCAGGCCGTTGCGGACTGGTGGCGTGGGGAAGTAAGCGTAGCAGGGGGCGGCAGAAGGTTAGATGGGCGGATGAGATTAAGAAGTTTGCAGGCAGAGGGTGGATGCAGCTTGCAAAGGATAGGGTTAATTGGAGAGACATGGGAGAGGCCTTTGCCCTGCAGTGGGTGTAGTAGGGCTGATGATGATGATGATGATGATGATGGCGTGGGGAAGGCGAGGTCCAGGCCGCCTTCCCATCGTGATTCTCCATCGTGCTCTTCGTCGAGCTCCGTTGATCTGGCAACTATCCAACAAGGTCGGCCTTGTCCGGTTCGAAGTGTCGCAGCGCGTGATCAACCCACTTCTCACTCTTCTGATTCCGAACCCCGGGGTAAAAAGAACTCTTGTGTACCATATCAATCACACAATACATGTATTGACTGTGGCAACACATACAAAACAAAAGTCGGATTAAGTCCGCACCGCAGGCTGGCGCACTTTTACAACTATAATGCTGATATTGTTATTGCCCGTGTCAAACCTAGATGGACGAAGGAAGATAATTTCCTTCTCGCTAAGGCTGAGGTGGAATTAACATCCACTGGACCGGTTCTAAACATCAATCAACTGCTTCATGAGCGATTTAAAGAACGGACATTTGACGGTATTAAATCCCATAGAAGGGCTGAGGCATATAGGAAACCAGTTGATGAAATAAGGAATAAGAGGGTTGGCTGCAGCCGGTGAGGGAGGAGGGAATGATGAAGATGAGGTTTGTGAGGTTGATGGGAGAAGTGAATTCTCGGCCATTCCTGCTAAGACAGCAAGGGATGAACTGCTCGATGAACTTCGAAAACTGATTACTAAACAGTGCCCGCGGGCTTTTAATGCTTCGGAACTTTGGACTATCGCCAAGCTCTATCTAGATCATGTTAATGTTGATATGCAACAACTACATCAGAAATAATTTCTACAAGGATCAGCCAAGAAATTCTTCCAGTATGGCTGACCGGCAAACGACTCAACCGGTTGGGAAACGCAAAAGACGGAGACGAGAGTATGCGAAGACGCAAGCACTCTTTAGGAAGAATCAGAGTGCTTGTGTACGGAATATATTAGACGGAGAAATGGAGACCAAAGTTGAAGACACCATTTCCTTTTTGGCGGCATGGGCAGAGATTATGGAACGACCAAGTATGCTACCGCCCTTGCGTGTAGACAACTTTACTCCGGATCCTGAGAAGACTCCTTTGCGCCCAATATCATCTAAAGAAATAAAAAAGTGTTTACCTCCTCTAAGCACAGCGGCGGGGCCAGACGGCTTCGGACCTGGGGACCTACGGGCCGTGCCAACATCTGTAGTGAAGGTCCTTCTCACCCTCTTCATGCTCCGTGGGAGGCTGCCTGTGTGCCTATCCGGAGCCCGCACGATTTTCGTACCCAAGAAGGCTGGAGCATCCGACCCTGGGGACTTTCGACCAATTACCATCTCTTCGGTGTTAGTCCGACTATTCCATAAGGTTCTAGCCTATCGTCTCTTGGGAACAATTGATTTTGACTTCCGACAGCGAGCCTTCCTACCTGTGGACGGCTGTGCTGAGAACGTCTTTTCGCTGGCCGGAGTTCTCTACGAGGCGAGACGACGGTACCGGCACCTGCATATGGCCACTCTCGATGTGGCGAAGGCCTTTGACAGCGTCACCATTGATGCCATCCTGGAAGGCCTCCGACGTAAAGGAATGGCCGAAGACTTCGTCGCATACATCGAGAGCTTCTACAGGTCAGCGACAACGGTTCTCACCTACAGCGGCATGACACATACAGTTCATCCTTCCCGTGGTGTGAGACAGGGTGACCCTTTGTCTCCCATATTAATCAACCTGATACTAGACCATTGGCTTCGGAACCTTCAAGAGGGCGTCGCCTTCAGGAGTTGGGAGTTTAAGATCAGCGCTATGGCTTTTGCTGATGACCTGGTCTTGTTCGCGACATCTCCTCGCGGTCTCCAGACGCAGCTATACAGCCTGGACACATACCTTGCGGAAAGGGGGCTGAGGCTCAACCCAAAGAAATGCCTTGCCGTGTCTGTGATCGCTGATGCTAAGAGCAAGAACACGAAGATTTCCGAGAGCCAAGAGTTCTTCGTCGCTGGCGAAAGGATCCCTCAAGCTTCGGCCTCAACATCATGGCGATACTTGGGCTTGATGTTTACACCCACTGGAATGGAGACCGCCCCTATGGTTCCGGAGTTGAAAAACTACCTATTAAGACTGACCAAGGCTCCACTGAAGCCCCAGCAACGCCTGGTTGCTTTGAAGTTTTACTTTCTCCCCCATATCATCCATAAACTGGTTTGGGGCCCATCTCGGCCAACCTGCTAGTAAAATGCGATAAACTTTTCCGTTCAGCCGTCAGGCAATGGCTCCGTCTTCCCCACGACTTTCCACTGGGGGCATTCTATGCCCCTGTGAGGCAAGGGGGTTCGGCATACCTTGTCTTAGAACCTCAATCCCGTATAAACGCAGCAAGCGTATTGCCCGCCTTGCTAATTCCACCAGTGAGGTCTGCCGCGAGGCTGCACAGCTGGAATATCTAAAACAAACAAAACAGCAAGCAGACAAGTTGTGCCTCTACAACGGCACACTGATTGACTCACTAAAAGCCCACAATAGTTATTGGACCTCCTCCCTTTACAATAGTAATGATGGATCCCCTCTGCAGGGAGCCTCCTCTGCCCCAAGCTCCTCGGCGTGGATTTCTGAGGGCACCAGGCTCCTTCGTGGTCACACCTTCATCGATGCGGTGAAGGTGCGATACAACGCTATGCCGAACCTGACCCACACGAAGAGAGGACAGGGGGTCCCAAAAGAATGCAGAGCGGGGTGCAAAACATCTGAAACTCTAACCCATATTCTACAAAAATGCCCCCGAACTTACGGGGCCCGTATTCATCGACACAACGCTTTGGCAACATATCTGGCTGGTGGCCTCCGCAAGCGCGGCTACCAAGTACTTGAAGAGCCCATCTATGCCACATCATTAGGGGACCGGAAACCGGACCTCGTCATCATAAGGGATGAACAGGTCATGGTGCTAGACGTCCAGGTGGTTGGTGGCGGGATTTCATTATCCCAAGCTCATCAAAGTAAAGTGGCAGAATACATGATGCACGAAATAGTCAACCAGATAGCTAAAGAATATAATTGCACACCGATAGTGACCTCTTTGACCTTAAGCTATAGGGGGGTTTGGGCCGAAGAATCAGTAAAATCATTAAAGATGCTGGGGTGTTCCAATCAAGATATAAAAATACTAACCGTCCGCTGTTTGGAGGGGAGTATCAGGTGCTTCCGCGTACACCAGCGGATGACGTGTACTATAGTACGCTGATGACTTTCCTTCCGGCTGCAGTCCCGCGCTACTACTAACACGAGTACCACTGCGCTTACAATACATTGGGAATCCGCTAATCCGCCACTTCCTACGCTAAATTGCTTGAACTGATTCGGCTAACGCGGCGCAACTGTCTATCCGAAGTCCCCACCACGATCGTACGACGATAAGGCCAGACAGGCCTTAGGGACTTCGAGATGGCAGGGGCGGGAGGTGGGGAGGACCGCAAAAAAAATAGCCAAATGCCTCGTCATCTAATTATTGACGTGCATGAATGGATTAACGAGATTCCCACTGTCCCTATGACGACTCGGGCGGCGAAGACGAGGAAAACAATCCCCCTTCAGTGGCCACAAGCCCGCCCTCTCCACCTCCCACTGAACAACGCGCCCCAACACCCGACAGTTTTACACTGCCAACCGACAACGACATGCTTACAGAATACATAGCAGAAAACGAGACCACATTCATGGAGGCCCTGCTCTCTAGCCAGCACCAGGGCATTAAAAAAAGGACAAAGAGCTGCTGCAGGCATTCCAAAACATCAAGAAGGCACTACTTGCTGCGGCATTAAAAAGTTCAGAACTTCAGGGAGCACTCAACAGCATCAATTCTTACAACAACAAAATAACAACACCACTAGCCACAACAGACACTCATGCACCGCCAAACATGGTACAGGCCCCCACTACCCAAAAGAAAGCGATCATAATACAAGCCAAATCAGGCAATAACCCTAATGCAGTAGCAAATTTTATTCGCCAATCCTACGATCCGGGGGAATTCAACCTCACTGATGTGGAAATGAAGGTGACAAAGGACAAGGTCATTGTCACTTCATCCAACACACAGGCCATCACAAAGCTCAAAACCGCCATCGAACATAACCCCAAGGCTCACGAGCTGACCACCCACACCCCAACACAGAGATCTCCAACCTTCAAACTGGCCGGCCTACCACACGACCTAGACAAGGACACCATCATACCACTACTAATACAAGACAACCCAAACATTGCCACCAACACCGAAGACCTCACCCTCACGGCAGACTATACCAACCCCAAAGGCACACGGGTTGTCATCCTCACCACATCAATCACCACATACAGGACACTCAAAGAGAAGCCAACACTCCGCATTAAATGGCATCACTACCCCATCTACCTACATGTTAACACACCCATATGCCACAACTGCGCTACATACGGTACGTGGCCATACACTGCCGGAGTGAGGTGCGCAGGTGCTCTAAATGCGCTGAGCCGCATCACCATGAAGAATGCCGAGCACCCGTCCCAACGTGCCACCCATGCAAATGGGCTAACAAAAGCGATATCGAACACCCCCTGGGCAGCCGCAGCTGCACTGTCCTGCAGGAGCGGAACGCCTACGTAGAGTCCGCCTGGCACTGAGATATACCAGCGATACAGCCCCAAACAACAAACGCACCAAACATGACACCCTACAACACTGCAACACAAAACACTCAACAGACACACAAAACGCATCAGCACACATCCAAATCCCAACCAACCTCGCTAAAAGTTATCCAGGCAAATTTAGCGCATGCAGCAAAAGCTAACGAATTACTTCACGTTTACCAGAAGCACCATTTTCACGACATCTCCCTCATACAGGAACCATATCATCACAACAACAAAATAACATCATTTACCC
Source organism: Amblyomma americanum (assembly GCF_052857255.1). Taxonomy (NCBI): domain Eukaryota; kingdom Metazoa; phylum Arthropoda; class Arachnida; order Ixodida; family Ixodidae; genus Amblyomma; species Amblyomma americanum. Next base: position 128,096,470 of record NC_135507.1, read on the forward strand.
TTAAAGACAGAATATTAGCCTCAGACCAAAATCCGAAAACAGCCATCATCATACATAACACCAAAGTTCAGGTCTTCCCAATCAAAATCACACCCACTCTAATCGCAGCACGCATCACATGTCATAAACATAAAATATTACTGATCAACTGTTATGCTCCACTAAAGGACAATTTCAACATTGAACTTTCAATCATTGAAAACATCATCACTAACATTAAAGAACCCACACTCATAGCGGGCGATTTTAATGCTAAAAATTCAATATCGGGGGCACCGTAGAAGACGACAGAGGCACCACACTCACAGAATTCATTAACACCAACAATTTAGCCATACTGAACAACCCGAACTCACCACCCACATTTGAAACAACTAATGGCAGAAGCTGGATCGACATCACTACGTTAACACCATAATTGCTCCCACATGTACACGATTGGGAAATCCTGGACTACGAGAACCACAGCGACCACAAGTACATACAAACACAAATATTCCAGGGCAGATACCAGCAGAGCAAACGCCTAACACAGAACAGAGCACAAAAACTACTTACCGACCTCGCGGGAGACAGATGGATGCACGAAACCGCAACAACACCAATACACACCATCACGCGACTCGAACATGTCATAACACACTTCTATTCCAAAGTCAACAAACTCACAGCTAAATACGCAAAACACGTTCACAACAAAAACACACCAAATCCATGGTGGAACACTGAACTCGAGATAGAGCGGAAAACGGTTAGGGCACACAGAAGAAGATACCAAAAAGCGCACGACCTCTTATGAGACCAATACAAATCAACATACACCCAAGCACTAAAACAATTTCAACAAAACATCACCACACGCAACACCTCTTGGCGCGAATATTGCTCCCGCATCTCAAAAAACCCCTTCACCCTCCCTTACAAGATCGCGGCCAACAAAATAAAAAAAATCAATTACAATTCCATCCCTTGAAAAATCCGACGGCACATTCACATCGTCCCTCGAGGAATCGATCGAATTAATTCTCAACGCACTCTTTGGTCCCACCCCCACAAATACTACCACCGCAATGGACGAGAACCTCAACGTAGTACCCGAAAACACAGTCGAAGACACACCTTTCACAGAACTCGAAATCGACATCGCCGTACAATCACTCAAAACACATATCGCCCCAGGCCCGGACAATCTTAAAACGCCAATCATCCAAGCACTATACAAACAACACAAGAAATTCTTCGCAAACATTTTCAACGCCGCACTCAAACTAGGACACTTCCCAACACAGTGGAAAGATTCGAAAATAATTCTAATACCCAAAAAAGAATTCGAACATGCAAGACCACAACCGGGCCAATTTAGACCCATCGCACTAAATTCAATATTCGGCAAAATTCTAGAAAACCTCCTTAAAGATCGCATCTACCACTTTCTTTACACACACAACCTCTTCCCAAAGAACCAATATAGCTTCACACACAACGTCTCGACTACCATGGCACTCCACTCTCTTAAAACCACAATCAACCAAAACACTTCACAAAACAACACCTCTGTACTCATTTCACTTGACATTAAAAACGCCTTCAACCTAATACAAAAAACTCACATTACCAACTTCCTCCAACAAAAACAATGTCCACACAACCTCACGACTCTGGTCAGACATATACTCACAGACCGGACTATCTCCTACAACAGTGGCCAAACCAAGATCTTTCAATCACTCACCCAAGGATCACCGCAGAGTTCCCCACTCAGTCCGCTACTCTAGAATATAACAATCACAGACCTCCTCAACACACCACTCCCAGACAACACATCAATACAAGCATTTGCAGATGACATAACAATTACAGTACACGGCACAACGAGATCATCACTCGAACAACGCGCTGCAACAGCCTTAGAGGCCGTCCTTCACTGGGCCCACAACAAACAAATTCAATTCAGTTCACACAAATGCAAATTCCTTACTATCGGCAATAATACCAAACCAGGCCACCCAAAATTAAGCTAGGAAACCAAACGCTCTCTAACACCACAACACTAAAAATTCTAGGAGTAACATTCGACACCAAAATGTCCTTCCTTCCCCATCTCAAAGACATACAACAAAAAATAACAACACTTACCACAAACCTAGGCCGATTTACGGGACACTCATGGGGCATGTCACCAAAACACTTACGAGACATCTACATCCGAGCCACTGAACGAATAATTCTATACGCGTCCCCCATCTGGTACAGACCAACATCTCATATACTCAGGAAACTAACATCCATACAACGCACCCCACTCCTTAAAATAACAAAAACTTTTAGGACCACCCCCAACACAGCCCTCCCAATTCTGGCCAATATCCCTCCAATCCATATCACCGTTGAAAAAGAAAATGCCCTATTCAACATCCTACACGACAACACCCCCTTCACATTTGCTAACCAAACTTTCGGTCCACACAACATAGCCACCAAAACGGACCTCCGCCTCCTCCACCCCACCGACCTCATAGCCCTCAAGAACTCCGCTGAACCACCCAATACCTCCGATCTTTACATATACACCGACGGTTCACAATCAATATCTGGCACAGGCGCAGCATTTGTAGTCATTAACAACGCCAAACAAATCATAACAACGAAACAAATCAAGCTCCATGACTACACCTCAAACTTCGAGGCAGAAGCCCTGGCCATCGAAAAAGCACTCGTGTACATAGCCGAAACACCACCGCCACAAAAAACAATTTCTATACTCACGGACAGCCTCTCCACACTAAAGGGTCTGGGAAACCCAACAAACACTAACCCCGCCATAAACAACATTAAAACAACATACAGAGCAGCATCACAACACCACAACATCTACTTACACTATGTAAAAGCACACACAGGCATTGTGGGGAACGAGCTGGCTGACGAGGCTGCCAAGGAAGCAGTCAAAATTAACAACATAACGGAAACTCCAATGACAAAACAATTTATCAAGACACAACTAAGGAAAGCAGCACATAACCAATGGACAGCACACTGGCATACACACGGCCACGGCACCACCACCTACCAATGGATCAAAAACCCAGCACATATTCCACCCCACTTTCCAACGAACTACTACACCAGCCAGGCTACAACAGAACATGGACGCTTCCCACACTACCTACACCGCTTCCACAAGGTCACAGACAGCAATTGCAAATGCCACTCCCCTGCACCCAATTTCAATCACTACCTTACAGACTGCCCTCTCACCGAATCCGAAAGACGTCCCATTGAACAGGAATTCGCCAACAAGTCAATCGCCCATAAACCCGAAATTATTAAGAACCCTAAAACATACAAAATTCTGGAAGAAATCGTGAAAAAAGTAAACATATCCATTGACCAACTTTAATTCCCTTCCCTCAGGTGTTCACCCCATCTCTCCCATTCCCCCACCACAACCCATTACCTCATCAAGAACCAGACAACCACTTAACCACCCTACCACAGCGGCTTTACTAACTAGAACAACCCCACTAATTCTTACTGTCAAAACTCCTACCCCACCTCCTTCCTGTCCTAACCTTTTAGATCTTTTCCTTTTGACTAAAAATAAATAAACAAATAAATAGGAAAATTTTGGGGGTGGGGGTGGGGAGGGAATACAGGGAGAATGTTCTCCCCTCCTGCTGTCGGTGGGGCCGGCCCCAATTCCAACAACTCCAACGCCAGGAGTGAACATCACCCAAGTCATTGAGCACAATGTGCCCGGGCCTTGTTGCCCCTTTCAGACCACCAGAGCGGGTTACCCGTAATGGGCCCCGCAAGTGGCACTGAAACATCACTGTGTGTTGTACTAATCAGTGCTGCGCTCTCGCAAGCGGTCCGTTAAGGGCACGCAAGTGGCAGGACGGCAACACGACTACCAACACAACCTGCTGCGCAAAACACTGCTGCCATTGGACAGTCAGACTTCCCCACAGTCCTACCAGGGCAATGGTCAGGGCCTCTCGTTCCTAGACTACCCCAGAACATGGCAGCAGACATGCGAGCTCGCACGACCAACTACCGATAAGTCGAGGGTGGTATAGTCGCACAACATAGCGACCCCCGGGTTATGGGCCTAAAAAACCAGCCCGGGCTTCAAGAACTTCAAGGAAATCAAAACTCAAGAAGATCAAACACGTTGGGCAAGGGGCCGGTTTCGGGGCGTCATCCTACTATCCCTCCACCCCCTCCTCGAGTTAGGGAAACTTCATGGGGGGGACGAAGAGGGAAAAAAAACTCAATCAAACAAACTAACCACTCTCAAAACTAACATGCATAGAACTCTCACTCCTTGTCGTCCCTCTTCACACATTTTAAGCCACACTACCAATTTCCCATCTCTTATTTTCCCGTCATTCATTTTCACATCATTCCCACCCTTACCCATCAACCTAACACATCCCTGCCCCAACCATGAACCCTGAGGGCTGTATGAAAAGTCCCAACAAAGCAAATACGCTGGAATCCATTACGACAAGAAACTAACTGTCATAAACACCTCATTCTCACCTTTCTTCACTCTTTATTCATAGTCCGTTTGTATCTGTGTCCTGGCTCGTGGGCACTTATTTACACGTGCATATTGCGCAAGTACGCGCCCGCGCATGTATATATGTATGTGTACATGTGTATTTAACTGTATATATATCTGTATATATCCCTTTACAATACATATATATCCCTTTACAATTCATTTATTACGAATATTAGCAATATTATTTTATTTATTTATCCCCTTCTTCTTTTCTTCTTCCTCTCTCTCTCTCTTTCTCTCGCTCTTCGAACTTTATATACCTGTAAGGGACCGGAGCCAGGAGGGTGAGGGACCGAACTAATAGTTAAAGGAAACCAGAAAAAATTAATAATATAACGACTCACCAACACACTAACACTGGGGGGAGGGGCCACTAAAAAAATTTTTTTACCAGCATTTCAGAACCCCACTGGACCTTGAATCCTCGACCTCATCTACCCCCGGACATTACCGACCAAAAGCCAGGAATATCAAGATCAGAAGATTACCACATGAGACCTTCAATTATATTCAACCTCACCTGTTAAATCAGACCAGGAAGAAAATATGTAAGCCCCTAATCCACCACATCTCATCTACTGATAAATCATCTACTCTCTCACTCACTACTCCTCATGTCATAAAATGAAATAAATCCGCTGGTTCCCTGCCTCGTTCCCGTGGCGGCAGTGGAGCTGGATGGTGGAATCCCCCCTTTTTTTTCTCTTTTTTTTGTCTCTTTCTGCAATGCAAAATTCTTAATTGGAGCAATCCCTAATCATTTATCTTACATTGGGTTAAGCCTGTTATACTTAGTGGCACAGGCAGGGGCATATTGGTTTCCATTCTTTTTCTGGCTGCCCCACCATACTTTTTGTCCCTATCTGCTCACCCGCGATACATTAGTGGTGCGGGAGAGTCCCAATCTAGGGCCTCAATCTACTCTGTCCCTATCTACTATCATCATCGGCGTCCCCACGGCGATCGGACGTGCCTGGACCGTGCTGCGTCATTTTTTGTTGTTTTCAACTAGAACTTCCTGTGAGTCAAAAAGTTTTTGCACCCCTCCTTCGGGAGCTTCTCGTCCACCTCTGTTCAAAATTTGAGCTCGCTAGCACCAATATTTCTCGAAATATAAGGTTTTTTGTAAAACTAGCACGTGGCTGGTAAGCGTGGCTCAGGCACGAGGTCGAAAGAGCGTCTTTTCGATTTTTCGCGGCTAGACAGCTGGCTAAAATTGCTTTACGAGTGGTCGAGCTTGTCTCCCGATCATTTTGCACTATATGTGAAGGCTCTAGACCAAAATTTCGAAGAGAAACGATGAAATGTACTTTGTAAACAGGCGGCGGCCAGCCTAGGCCTTTTGCCCCCGTCTATGGGAAACGAACGCTCGTAACTCGATTGCTGTCCTTTCGAACCATATCAAAATATATATTTTCATAATCCTGAAGGTGCAAAGATCATTTTGAGAGTAATCTCAGCTCACAACTCGCAAAATTAAGAACAATATCAACGATCGTGATTTCAACACACCTGGCCCTTCGAGTGGGGCGAGACCCTGGGTAGGGCGAACGGTCGAGCAAAAACTAGCGTAACTCGGCAACCGTTGGAGCTACAAGGAAATATAGGCACTTTTCGTGAATGCCAGAGCAAGGGCTATCAACCGGTGTCACGGAGAATTGCGAAAAATAATTAAATTGTTGATTTTCGGGCCACCACCCGAAGTCTACGCACACAGGGTTGCTCGAACTTGGAGCTGTACAATGTTACCAGGTTTCAGGCAAATATTCTGAAATCCGCTACATTTGGCGGAATGCCGAAATAATTGGTTTTTGGACTAAGAAAATTAGGAAAAAGTAGAGCAGACTCTGAACACTTCCGCTAAGCAACAAGGTCACCAGACAATCAAGATAACCTGACAAATTTTTCGGAAAGTAGTGAACATCGTTTCTGGGCGATCCAGAGGTGGCATCGACCAAGATCAAGTGGAGGGGAAGGAGGAACAGCGACGACAGCTGAAGGGATCGACAAAATGTCCGATCGTGAACAAACACTGAAAAAAAGGGACGCCAAACACTCTGTGAAGAGGACACAGAGCAAGAGCAAAAAGAAGGCAAGTTCCAAGGAATCACAGCAAATCGGGCAGGATTCTGACACTGATATGGACTCTATGGATTCAGAGGTAGAGAGGAGGGATCATCAGAAACACAACAAGCCGTCAAGCAACCAAGAGGGTGCCAAAGTGCCAGAACATGAAGGAAGCAGCGACAAGGAGTCCGAGCCTAGGCTGTCGAAACTTGCAAAGATCGACAAGAACACATTCAGCAACCTAGTGAAGGTTTCACAAATTACAGCAGGGGACGGTAAAGTAGGCGCAGTCATTGATAAAATTATCAATTAAGTGTGTAAGCTGAAGGCTTTGACCATGGAAGCCACACATGAGAATGAGTTCCTGAAAGGCAGACTCGCAGAGTGCAGGGCTCCAATCAATTCCCCAACGTATGCAGAAGTCACAAAGACCATCTCTGAACAACGACAAGAACAAGAGACGGGAGCAGTCATAGTAACCTCAAAGGAAAGAAGGAAAGAGAAGATCCTTGAGGACCTAAAGAAGATCATGGACCCCATGGAAATGGACATCAAGGATACAATCATGAGGTCTGGTAAGGAGGGGGTAGTGATTGTGTCCACAGACGCCCCCTCCTTGGAAAAAGTAGAAAAGAAGATTCAGAGCGACAGTGGTCTGCTAGATTTGCAGATCCACCATCCGAAAGGACGAAGAATGGAAATGAAAGTCGTGGGCGTGGATCAGGAGATGGAGGACGAGGAACTCATAACAAGGATTATTTGCCAGAATAACCTCCTGTGTAAAGAAGGAGACACTGAGGTCAAAGCGAAATATAAAGGACGCTACGGGAAAACCGTAATCGTAACTGTCAACAAGCAAGCCTACCAGGCCTTAAAGGACAAAAGTCACGTCAACGTAGGCTGCGAGAGGTGCGCCCTGTATGACAACATATTTGTGACAAGGTGCACCAAGTGCCCATCACTGGATCACATGGGGAAGTTTTGCCGACAGCCAGAGAGATGCGTGAACTGCTCAAGGACGGGGCACTCGGCAGAGGAGTGTCAGAGTGAATCTTTGCAGGGCGTGTCTGAATGAGGGTGTGTTGAAGGAGGAATGCAACCACCTTCTCCTCTCTGTGTACTGCGAGACATTTCAGAAGAAAGTGCAAGAGGAGAAGAGAAGGATCGTCCAAGGGATGTACTAAGGCTCGTATCCATCATGGCGGGAACGACCCCTGATCTGCGGAAAATCAGAGACCATACTTCAGCAACGACGAATCAAGACTCCGAAGTAATAGAAGTCATACAGGTTAATCTGGCACGAGCCTTTAAGGCAAACCAGTCCTTGAGGGATTACAATCATGAATATCAGCATGATATTTCTGTGGTGCAAGAGCCATACAGCCTCGAGGATAAGATAATCCCATTTCCTATCAAGCATAAAATAGTGGCAACTACGAAAAATCCAAAGACCGCAATAAGAGTGCATAAAGAAAACGTACAAATTTTTCCCATAAAGATCGAAGAAAAATTAATTGTAGCGAGAATCATAAAAGGAGACAAGAAAATAGTAGTAGTAAATGTGTATTGCCCCCTAACGAAGACGTATCAGCATTCCTGCTAAAATTAGAAATGGCAATCGCACAGTTCCAGAGAGAGAACATTTTGGTCATGGGTGATTTTAATGCCAAAAACGTTTTGTAGGGCAGCAAAGAGTCTGTTAACAGGGGAGATGAGGTATATGAATTGGCAATTAGAAACAACCTCATAATTATGAATGATTCAAACTCTCCACCCACATTTAAAACTTCAAGAGCACAAGGCTGGATAGATTTAACCATGGTTAATCAGGTGTTGAATACAAGTGTGCAGCAGTGGGAAGTATTCAAACATGCAAATGACAGTGATCATAGATACATTCAAACTTTAATAGGTGAGGTTGGAAAACCTACAAGATTCCATATAACTTTAAAGGGAGGACAGCAAATACTTAAGAAATTAAGGGAAGATCAATGGCTTGAGGAGATTCACGACCTCAATACACCAGACGAAATAGAAACAGTAACAGAGCAACTCTACCAGAAGATAAAGAAATGGAAGACAAAATTTCGCAGTAAATGGAAGGAGAGAAAACACAAATTAAATTCCTGGTGGAATACGGATTTGGAATTAGAACGAAAAAAAGTAAGAGCTATGAGAACACGCTATCAGAAAGCGCAAGGAGAATTAAGGCAAATTTTTTAAAGCACAGTATTATAAAGAGCACACAATATACAATAATATGTTGAGTGAAGCTCGGGACAAAAGTTGGGAAAAAGTATGTAGCACAGTATCATCAAATCCGTTTACCTTACCCTATAAAATTGCGAGGGGGCAACTAAAAACGGCACAGATTCTGGAGAGTGTAACTAAAAAAGATGGAAGTGATACAACGACTGTGGAAGAAACAGTGGAGTATATTTTAGATTCTTTGTATGAAAATAAAAGTAATGAAGAACAGCCAGATGAATTACCTAACGAAAATACATCAGTTGAAGGTAAGCTGTTTAAAGAAGCAGAAATAGAAAACGTCGTGAGGAATTTGAGGAAAGACGTGGCCGTAGGGCCAGATCATTTAAAAACCACTTTTATCCAAGAGCTTTTTGCGGCTCATAAGGGGTTCTTTTTAAACTATTTAATGCCTGCCTTAAAGTGGGCTATATACCTAGTCATTGGAAACAATCCCGAGTAATTTTAATCCCCAAGGCAGGAGCCAAAGATAAAACAGGAATAGAAAAATTTCGCCCAATAGCAATTAACTCTATATTAGGGGAAATTCTAGAGAAATTAATAGAAGATCGATTATATTATTTCCTAAGCAGCGGACAATTATTTCCAAAGCACCAGTATGGGTTCCAACATAATACATCAACAACGAATGCATTATTAGTGTTAAAGAAAAGAATCGAACAGGCATCATTAGATAAGCTAGGAACTGTAATAATATCTTTGGATATTAAAAACGCTTTTAATTCAATACAACGTAAAATAATTGTAGAGAAACTGCAGCAACTTAAATGCCACTCCAATTTAGTGAGAATAACAAATTCAATATTGACTCAGAGGAAAATTATATATGAAGATCAAGGAACCTGTATCACAAAAAATTTATCAACAGGCTCTCCACAAGGATCTCCACTAAGCCCACTTTATTGGAATATAATGATTTCAGGGATTTTTGATTTGAAACTACCAGGAGAGGCATATATTCAGGCGCTTGCAGACGACGTAATAGTGGCAATTAAGTTTAAATCTCGCCAGCAAGCAGAACAATTGGCGAACGCAACTCTTGATATTATAGCAGCATGGGGAAAGAAAGTGAATCTAGAGTTTAACCCTGAAAAGTCCAAGGTTATGCTTATTAAGAAAAACTATGGGAGCCACCCTCCAATAAAAAAAATAAATAACGAAAATATAAAAATTACAAATGAACTAAAATTATTAGGAATAATATTTGATAACATAATGTCGTTCTTGCCACATTTAAAATATGTGAAAGAGAAGGTTCAACTTTTAACGGCCAATTTAGGTAAATTTTCAAGAGCAAAGAAAGGAATGAAAGGACAACACTTAAAGAAGTTATACATGTTAGGAATACAAAGAATGATAGCGTATGGAGCCTCGGTTTGGTATAGTAATAAGGTGGCAATAAATCGGAAACTGAAGTCAATACAGCGCATTCCTTTAATTCTTATAACTAAGGCGTACAGAACTACAGCAAATGTAACACTTAATGCATTAGCGAACCTACCCCCAGTACAATTAAAAATTCAACTCGAAAAAGGAATATATGAAATAATGCAAGGAATAAAAACATACCAGATTAACGATCAGATTTTTGCAAAGATATAGCAAATAAGTTCGATCTATGGGTGTATCATCCTGCAGAGAAACTAGCGTATGATTACACTGAAGATATCAATTCAGAAGCAGATCAGAAAATATACACAGATGGGTCACAAATAGAGAACAAAATAGGTGCAGCCTTTGTGGTGTTTGATGCGAAGGGCCACAAGTGGAAGTAAAACAATTCAAACTTCCTCTGTACGCCAACAGTTATGATGCGGAAGTTGTGGCAATAAAGCAGGCCATAGAATATGTGAAGAAAGATAACATAAGCAAAAGCCAAATTCTCACGGATAGTCTTTGAGCACTGTAGTCAATCAAAAATCCAAACAGTAGAAACTCAGCAATTCAGGAGATTAAACTAGAGCTCAGTAAATTGCAAAATCAGAATATCACATTAACGTATATCAAAGGGCACAGCGGACATAGAGGAAATGAAACAGCAGATGCTTTGGCTAAGGATGCTGCAATGAAAGGAGAAAAGATTAAAATTCCAATATCGAAACAATATATCAAGAAGCAGTTGATAAACGCGATGTATGATAAGGGGAACGAAATGTGGCATCAGGAGGGAAAAAACAGTAGCACATTTGAGTGGATTAGAAGTGTAAAATCCTTACCCCAACACTTCGCAACCAATCATTATACATCACAGGCAATCTCTTCTCACGGCAGATTTTCCTTCTATTTCTACAGATTCAGTATCTCAAACTCATTGAAATGTATGTGTGGAGAAAACGCCATAAACTTTGATCATTATCTAGAAAAATGTCCAGTGGCAAAGAAAGAAAGAGAACAACTAACCAAAATATTTGGTCCTAATTTAACAATTAGGAAACCAGAGATAATCGAACAATCGGAGAGCTATGACATACTTAATAACATGGTACAAATAATACTAGAAAAGTCGTACGAATTACAATTATAAAGGAAAATCTTTTAGCAGAGAAAAGTGACAACTGTAAGGCGTGCCTTTTCACGGTGATATGTGTGTGGGGGCCCCCAAGACCAGACCAGGTGGGCACTAGTTGCCCGCCCCTACTGCGCACTCACGGGGGGAGGCTCGCATTAGGTTATAAAGGCAATAAACGTACTGAAGATCGGTGGCCAAAATTTTGAAGAACCGGTATGGCAGAGCAAGTGTAGCGAATCGAATGTATTGAAAGTAATATAAAATTTGAATAAAAAGTAGAGAACTAGTGATGCGTCACATCCATATACAAGTGAGGTGGGTTCAAACGACATCAGGGATTACAGGGATTAATGGGTTGAAGCAGCTGGAGTCGTCGGTGCGGCGCAGCAACGAACAAGGAAGTGATGTTTGGTTGTGAGTTTGTGAGTGCCAGAAGAGGACACGGAGTGACAAAGAACTGGAGTGTGGTGTGCAGTGTGCAGTGCAGTGGGTGAGGTGCCTACGGGTGTAGTATAATCTCAACTATAAGACACGGAGTGTTGTGACTGTCGTGTGGCGCAAACCATGGCTGACAAGCGCAGTGAAGAAGAGGAAGACACAGGAGGCAGTTTGAAGACAAGACAAGCCACCCAAGTTTAGTGTATATCAGTGCAGTGCAGCAAGTATTGTTGAAAAAAAAAGAAAAGAAGTAAAAAAAAGAAAAAAATAAACGCCGCTGGTCTGGCTGGCCCGTTCCCTTGGCTGGGGGGGGGGCGATGATGGTATCTACTTCCTTTTCCTCTTTTTTCCCTTGACTCTTCCCTTCCTTCTTTCCTTCTTTCATTATTTAAAAAAAAAACATGTTTTGGTACTAGACCGTTTATTTTAAATTTTTTGATTGGCATATTCATCACCCGCGATACATTAGTGGCGCGGGAGAGTCCCAATCTAGGTCCTCAATCTACGCTGTCCCTATCTACTATCTAGCGAAACCACAGCCAAGGGAACGGGCTTGGCTAAAGCAGCGGGGAAAGAAGACCCTGTTGAGCTTGACTCTAGTCTGACTCTGTGAAGAGACTTGAGAGGTGTAGCATAAGTGGGAGGTCGCGGGATACGGCCTCGCTTCGGCGGGGTCCTCGTGGCCGTCAGTGAAATACCACTACTCTCATCGTTTCTTTACTTACTCGGTGGAGCGGAAAGCGGACCATTGTGTTGTCCACGCTTCTAGCGCCAAGTGCGGGGGCCTCCGTGAACCTTCGGGCTTTGCGGAAGGCCTGCACTATCTGTTCCGAGGACAGCGTCAGGCGGGGAGTTTGACTGGGGCGGTACATTTCGAGGCTACTCCCCGCCTGACACTGTCCTCGGAACAGATCGTGCAGGCCTTCCGCAAAGCCCGAAGGTTCACGGAGGCCCCCGCACTTGGCGCTAGAAGCGTGGACAACACAATGGTCCGCTTTCCGCTCCACCGAGTAAGTAAAGAAACGATGAGAGTAGTGGTATTTCACTGACGGCCACGAGGACCCCGCCGAAGCGAGGCCGTATCCCGCGACCTCCCACTTATGCTACACCTCTCATGTCTCTTCACAGAGTCAGACTAGAGTCAAGCTCAACAGGGTCTTCTTTCCCCGCTGATTTTGCCAAGCCCGTTCCCTTGGCTGTGGTTTCGCTAGATAGTAGATAGGGACAGTGGGAATCTCGTTAATCCATTCATGCGCGTCACTAATTAGATGACGAGGCATTTGGCTATTTTTTTTTTTCATAGCCTAACTCTTTTGGGAATTAGACAGTCTTACTCCCTGATTTTGGGCAGGGGTACCCGTTTTGTCGCACTGCGACGGTTTGATGAGGACTTGGCGATCTGGGTGTGCGTCACTCCGCCCGGCGGCTACCCGTTCACCGAACAGAGGTCGTCCGCTGGTGCACCCAGAAAGCCCTGAGCCCGCCCTGCAGGCACCGGACTGTCATCACTTTAAAGTCGTTCCTGGTTAGTCTCAGTTCCACAAGAGATCTTACACTATCCCTGCACCAGACTCCACGATAGGACATGGTGATACTCCGCACTATCGGGGTCTTTGGGCTGTTGCCCTGCACCAGGGCCAAGAGCGAGGGCTCCCTGTACTTTCTAGCTTTTTCTTGATATGCCTCTTCCAGGGACACCCTCGTCCCGACTACCTGTACATCCAGAATGATTGCCTGGTCGTCGCTCTTAATCACCAGGTCAGGCTTCCTGGTTCCTAACACAGTCGAGTAGTGAGGCTCCTCCAACACTTCGAACTCCTTCTCGCGCAACCGTTTTGCAAGGTACTTGGCTATCACATTGTGACGCCTGATGCGTTCGTAGTGCGTACGTTTGCATTTTTGCAGGATGTGCCCCATGTTCTCAATGGATTGACACTTCGCGCGGCAGGTCGTTTCACCATTGCGACCGCGCTGTAGCCTCTGAAGTGTGGGAAGGGCGTTTATATGGATTTTTACAAGGTTGATGTACTCCTTGCCTCGGAGGAAGGTTGTACCCTCCCCGAGCCACGCCGTACTTCCCGGTGCATTACTGCACCCCTTCAGTGCCGCCCCGTTGGCGCTACTGTGTAGAGTGTCTCTCCAGAAGGTATGGCACTCCTTCTTGGTGCGGATGGTCTTGCCGCGGTACTCTGAGAGTCGCCTGGCCTGGCCCAGACATTGCCCCACATACGCTCCGGCGGCTGCTTGCCGACACATCGGGCTGTCGGAGTCACCAAGACGTTCGAGCCGTCGGACGCGTAGGCCTGGTACTATAGTACGCAGGCAGGGGATGCCCTGTCCACCATGCTTTACCTCTGAGTGGAAGAACCCCAGCGGGACGTCGTGCGGAAGCGCTAGCCACCGCCGGACCGCGGCACGCACCATTTTGTCAATCCCCGAGAGCAGCTTTGCGGATATTGGCCCCAACACCAAACGGTGGTAAACTCTCGGCAACAGGTAATACTTGAGTATTACCATCCTCTGCTGTGGCTTCAAGGGGCCTTTAGACACCCTAGCCAGCAGGGTCTTCATTTCTCCTTCGACCCGGAGTTTCTGCATCCCCGTTGCTGTGTAACGCAAACCAAGGTAGCGCCACGTGCCAGATGTATCGGCTTTGGGGATGGCTTCACCGTTGATGTAGTAGGTGTGAGTACCGTCCACTTTGACAACTTTTCTTCGCCCACTCGGCAGGAGTGTGAGCGACAGTGACTTGGAGGGGTTAAGATGTAGTCCCCTCTGTGACAAAAATCTTTCGAGGCTGCTCAACTGCTCCTGCAGACCTCGTGGCGTGGATGCCATGACGACGATGTCGTCGGCAAATGCCATTGCTCCGACTTTCAGGTCTTTGCCTGAGAAGTTGATGTTTTTGTCACAGGTCTCTAACCATTCATCGACCACCAGATTGAACAACAGGGGTGACAGCGGATCTCCTTGTCGGACCCCTACGGTGGGATGTACTAGCAAACTGGTTTCGTCGTAGCTGAGCACTGTTGAGGATGTGACGTAGAATTCTTTGACGTACTCTACAAACTCGTCACATATCCCTTTTCGGCGCAGACCCCTTAGGATCGCAGGAAGGGTAACTCGGTCAAACGCTTTCGCCACGTCTAATGATGCCATACACAGGGGCCTGATTCCGCGTTTAGCTTCCTCAAGCGCCGCTGCTAGCACCATGACGTTTTCTGCGCAGCCGTCAACTGGGATAAATGCCCTTTGGCGATGGTCCAATTTCACCTCTGACAAGATCCTCGCGGCATACACTCTGTGTAGTAGTCGTACGATGACTGACGACATGGTGATCGGCCTGAAGTCTGCAGCGCGCGAGGCACCCATCTTTTTAGGGATGAACACAGTTCTCGCGCTCCGCAGACAAGCCGGAAGCCGCTCGAGCAACTGCATGGTGTTTAGCAGCACTCGGAGAGTGGCCATCGGGACATTCCGCAGTTCCTTCCCCCTGAGACCATCAGGTCCAGCGGCCGAACCAGGGGATGGCATTGCTGCCTTGATCTCCCTGGCAGTGATTGTTCCATAGGGATTTATCATTTGTTTTTCCACCTCGTGCTCTACTACGTCGGAGACAGTTCCTGTGGGCACCGATTCCATCACCGACCTCCACTCTTCCAGAAAGACTTGGGGATTCTCAACCGCAGCCGTGACCTCGCCGTCCAATATTTCCCGGGCGCACTTGCCTTGTTTGCGCTTGAAGCGCTCTTGCGTTTGAGCATAGAGGCGTTTCTTCGCCTTGCGCCTACTCTCGGGCTTTTTTGGCGGTCGGGGTCGAGACCTACCTTTCTTCTGGTGGTCTTTTTGGAGGGCTTCCCGCACGTAGTTATTGACGGCGGTACTTAAGCCACTCCGACTGGTCTCTCCTCCAAGGTACCGCTGCACTATTTCCCAAAGCCGGGAGCCATCGTATTCGGTTGGCGGTGGTTTTGCCACCAGAGCTCGGAGCTCCTCTTCGATGGCCTCCCTCGTCTGATTGACGGTAGGCTGGGAGGGCGGAGGAGTGCACCCTGCGATGGTCTCAGGGGCCCCGCAATCACCGCCCCCGCTGGCGAGCCGTGATCGAAGTTTTACGACCAGCTCTTTGTAGCGGGGGCTCTTGCGATGGGACTTGATGGAATCGAACGATCGCTCATTGAGGCGATTGGCCAGCAGCTCGTTGATGTTGCGCTTGGCACCCGTTAGGGTTAGATCAGCCTCTAATCTTGCCATCAAGTACTCCTCTTCTTCCGTCCATCTCGGCCTGCTCCGAGTGACGTCAATCGCCCGATTGTATTCCTCATAGTGAGCTTTACGCCTGTGGAGACTCAGTCCGACCTTTTTCGTAAAGGCCCTTCCACACTCTGGACACGTGTGGTGACTGCAGTCTTGACTCCCCGTCTCCCTTTCGGAGCGTCCTTGGCCGGGTGGTTCCTCTCCAACTTCAACTCCGTTGCTGCAGAACGCAGCTTCGGAGGAGCGAACCATCTCCGTGACAGGCTTCGGAGTCTCCCGCCTGCCCTTCGGTCGTGCTCCCGTACCCTCCCAGACTGACGGCTGATGAGGCCCATTGGCACCCTCTCCAGCTGCTGGAAGGCCGGGGGAGACCGGTCCAGTTTGCGTCGGGTCGTCATGAACCAGACCAACATCGTTGTCACTTTTTCTTTGATGAGGCTCGATCACCTGAGCCTCGGTCACTGTCGCCTCGGAGCGCTCCACCTCGGCCCCACACAGTCGGGCTTCGGAGTCGCGCTCGTTCCCTTTGCCGGGGCGTATGCCGGCGTCGCATGCTCCCGAGTTCGACACTTTCTTTTTTGACATTTTTTTGGTTGCCTCGACCTTGTTGACGTTAGGCCTTTGCGATTTGGAGCTCTTGGTCTTTGGAGCCCTTTCCTCTCCCGTGCCAGAACAAGCCTGTTGTCTGTGCAATCGGGATACGTGGATCCTGAGACCTCTTTCTGTGGGCAGCCATTTCTCGCATGCCTCACAAGTGAATCCACGTCCAGCGTCCACAGGGGGAGCACAGAGCCCCCCAGACGAGCCGGGGGTTTGCGCCTCATCCCCACCAATACTTGGTGCGACCGCCACTCGGCGGCCGCTTTCTTTATTCTTTCTTTGATTGTCAGGGCCAAGTGATTCTAGGTCGAGGGGCTGGCAACCCCATCCACCCGTTTTGCGAACCACCCTTTTAGCCCATAGACATCGCGGGGAGGGCGGTCTTAGGTGCCCGGTGTGCCCGACATTCAAGGAGGCGCCATGTGTGGGGGTTTCACTGCCTGGGCGTTATAAACAAACCTGTTAGCCCACTCCCTCGCAGTACTACCCCCCGGCCGCATTCCATCCCCGGTTGCGGACGTTGCCCTGGTCCGGAACTGGGGGTGAAAAACCATGCCAACAGACGGTGGCTGGTCGAAAAAACACCCCCAAACGGATACCAGTTGGCCTCCTATGTTGGAATAGAGCCAATGCGGTTTCCTTCATTGCGGCCTCCATCTCCTGGCCGGGCATCGTGCACCCTATGCACCAGCGCCTCCCCTGACACCCATGGGTGGCAGGGGCACCCTTTCGTAGGGCGGTGGATTCGGCTTAGCCTCTCAGCCACGTCATCCGTTCGTTTCCTCGGCGGTCAAGCTTGTTCATCCAAGTTATCTAT
>NC_135507.1:128118995-128128995 GCF_052857255.1 Amblyomma americanum
CTCTTTGGGGAAGGGGTCATCTTTCGCTCAGAAATGCCCCTCGAGTCCGCCGCCCCAAGGGTGCGCCCTCGTGCTGCGCCCTATCCGACCATTTCGCCACATCATTGCTTCGCTTAAGAGACAGGCACCGCCTAGCCGTGGCTACGCAGCGCGTACTTGGACAGCCGCCAGACGGGCGTTCGTCAGACTACTCCCGCAACAGGAGTCCACCGGCCACAGTGCCATGGACGGCGTTTCGGTATCGCACCGGCAGACTACTCGAAGGCTGGGAAGGACGAAGCAGCAGGAGAACCCCGCTGCCGCAGGTGCGTTCAAAATGCGGGATTACAACCCCTCGTCCCTTTTTTTCCCGGTGCCTCCTTTCGCCCCGCCGGCACGGCTTCAGACATCGCGCCCGCACTGCGAGACCTCTTGCGGCGGCCGTTCCTTATAAGTACTGGGCCGCACGCGTCCCGCCGCGCGCGCGTTGTTGCGAAGAGTTACTTTTCCGGAGCCGGCGAGCCGCGTTTCCTCTCGTACTCCGCAGCAGCCGCCGCCGTTCCCTTGGCGGCGGGCAAGCCTTTCCCTCGGCCAGCCTACCGACTCCGTCGCGACTCTCATGAGCCAGCGAGCCGCGTTTCCTCTCGTACTCCGCAGCAGCCGCCGCCGTTCCCTTGGCGGCGGGCCGGCCTTTCCCTCGGCCGGCCTACCGACTCGGTCGCAACTCTAACGAGAGCCAGCGAGCTGCGGTTCCTTTCGTACTTCGCAGCAGCCGCCGCCGTTCCCTTGGCAGCGGGCCGGCCTTTTCCCTCGGCCAGCCTACCGGCTACGTTCGAGTCTCTCCGACAACGAGTGTCGAAGACCGAAAGCCCACCAGATTGGTGCGTTACGCCGTTCGAACCCACGGAAGCAGTCCGTCCGACATTCCCTTGGTGACGGACCTCCGCTGGGCGTAACAATTTTTGCAGAGATGCGGCATCAGAATCTCGCAACTCCGCTGTTGAGGCCTTCCCCCGCTTATAAGCGGGGGCGGCGCCGGGTGTGACAAGCACAATCCGGTAATGATCCTTCCGCAGGTTCACCTACGGAAACCTTGTTACGACTTTTACTTCCTCTAAATGATCAAGTTTGGTCATCTTTCCAACAGACCGGCGCAACCGAAAGGCCGCGCCGGACATCGGTCCGAAGACCTCACTAAATCATTCAATCGGTAGTAGCGACGGGCGGTGTGTACAAAGGGCAGGGACGTAATCAACGCGAGCTTATGACTCGCGCTTACTGGGAATTCCTCGTTCAAGGGGAACAATTGCAAGCCCCTATCCCAATCACGAAGGAAGTTCCACGGGTTACCCAGTCTTTTCAGACAGGGATAAAGACACGCTGCTTCCGTCAGTGTAGCGCGCGTGCGGCCCCGGACATCTAAGGGCATCACAGACCTGTTATTGCTCTGTTTCGTGCGGCTAGGAGCCGCTTGTCCCTCTAAGAAGGTTGTAAGGTGCTGGGAACCCCGCACCTATTTAATAGGCTAGAGTCTCGTTCGTTATCGGAATTAACCAGACAAATCGCTCCACCAACTAAGAACGGCCATGCACCACCATCCACCGAATCAAGAAAGAGCTCTCAATCTGTCAATCCTCCCAGTGTCCGGGCCGGGTAAGTTTTCCCGTGTTGAGTCAAATTAAGCCGCAGGCTCCACTCCTGGTGGTGCCCTTCCGTCAATTCCTTTAAGTTTCAGCTTTGCAACCATACTTCCCCCGGAACCCAAATACTTTGGTTTCCCGGAAGCTGCCCGCCGAGTCATTTGAGTAACTCAGGCGGATCGCTGGTTGGCATCGTTTATGGTCAGAACTAGGGCGGTATCTGATCGCCTTCGAACCTCTGACTTTCGTTCTTGATCAAAGAAAACATTCTTGGCAAATGCTTTCGCAGTAGTTCGTCTTGCGACGGTCCAAGAATTTCACCTCTAGCGCCGCAATACGAATGCCCCCGTCTGTCCCTCTTAATCATTACCCCGTATTCCAAAAACCAACAGAACAGAAACGGGGTCTTGTTCTATTATTCCATGCAAGTTTATTCAGGCGACTCGCCTGCGTTGAGCACTCTAATTTTTTCAAAGTAAAAGCGCAGGCCTCCTCGAGACGCACCAATGAAGGGCACCAAGAGAGGACCGGCATGATGTTCAGTCCGAGCCGTCGCATCGGGTAGATGCACTACTCGTCTGGAACTGAGATCCAACTACGAGCTTTTTAACCGCAGCAGCTTTAGTATACGCTATTGGAGCTGGAATTACCGCGGCTGCTGGCACCAGACTTGCCCTCCAATTGATCCTCGTTAAAGGATTTAGAGTGTACTCATTTCAATTACGGGGCCTCAAAAGAGTCCCGTATTGTTATTTTTCGTCACTACCTCCCCGTGCCGGGAGTGGGTAATTTGCGCGCCTGCTGCCTTCCTTGGATGTGGTAGCCGTTTCTCAGGCTCCCTCTCCGGAATCGAACCCTGATTCTCCGTTACCCGTAACAACCATGGTAGGCAAGTAACCTACCATCGAAAGTTGATAAGGCAGACACTTGAAAGAAACGTCGCCGGCTCATGGCCATGCGATCAGCACAAAGTTATCCAGAGTCACCACAGAGTACGGGCAGAACCCGATGGGTCTTGGTCTAATAAAAGCGCCCGTCAGCCAAAGGCCTTCAGGCTCAATGCATGTATTAGCTCTAGAATTGCCACAGTTGTCCAAGTAGAAAGAAACGATCTAAGGAACCATAACTGATTTAATGAGCCATTCGCGGTTTCGCCTTATTTCGGCATGTACTTAGACATGCATGGCTTAATCTTTGAGACAAGCATATGATTACTGGCAGGATCAACCAGGTAGATGCATAGGCAAACCCTTGTCGCTCCTCAAGGGAGCCCTGTCGCGGCCGATCGGGGCCCCTCTCACCCCTCGGCGCGCGACGCGCATCTTTTTCGCGGCAGCTCTCGCTGCCCGTGCATCGTTCGAGCTCGCTGCGGCATCCGACCCGAAGGCCCGGTTATCACCGCGCGGCAAGAGAGCACGCGCCCTTAGGCAAAGCATTTGTAACGCGCCCACCAGTGCGCACGCGGCCGCTAGGGCCGCGGCGTTCAGGCACTGGACGGCGCTTGCTGCGTAGCCGAGACGGCCTAGCCGCCAGACGACGGGACACGCCCGCGTCTTCGGCGCAGTCGCACGGAATCGAGTCCGGGTAGCACGGAACACACTTCGTAACACGTGGGAACAGCGTCGTCCGACAACCAGCCCCTATCGCAGACGCGGATGAGGCTGCAGACGAATGCCGTGGGGTCCACGGGACGGGGACACGCTGGGCACGAGGCCGCATATCAAGACCCGTACGGCGCGCGCGCGCTCGGGCGCACGCCACCGACAGTGCCACAAGGACCCCCATATAGTAGCAGCGATAAGTACCCAGACCTCCGTGGGTTGGTAAGTGGCCGTACTCGTGCCGATCTCGCCGTAAATTTGGCGCAAATCGTGCGCGCCCATCGGCGGCATCGCGGCGCGCGCGTTTCGCGGCGCCCCGCGCGAACCGAACTCGTGGACTTTGCCGTGGCGCTATCGGCCCCTCTGTCGGTACCGCGGTTCCGCCGCGGGACCTGGCCAAATCGCGGGCGCGGCAGCGCAGGCCGGCATCGCGGCGCACCACACGAGCCGTACTCGTGGCGCTTTCGGATCAAGTGTCGCACAAATCGTGCAAATGCCATGGGCCGAGGTCGCCAAATGCACAAATGCGCCTCCGGGGCGTCGAGAGCCGCGTTTCGGACTTCGCCGACGAAGCGCGCACTCTACGCCTCCGCGTCTGCCGCGGCGGTATGCCCCCCTTATGTATGCAGCGATAAGTACCCAGACCTCCGTGGGTTGGTAAGTGGCCGTACTCGTGCCGATCTCGCCGTAAATTTGGCGCGAATCGTGCGCGCCCATCGGGCGGCATCGCGGCGCGCGCGTTTCGCGGCGCCCCGCGCGAGCCGAACTCGTGGACTTTGCCGTGGCGCTTGGCGCCGTGCTCGAGGCGCCTTCGCCGCAAGAGCCGCGCAAATCGTGCGGCACCCATCGGCGGCATCGCGGCGCGCGCGTTTCGCGGCGCCCCGCGCGAGCCGAACTCGTGGACTTTGCCGTGGCGCTTGGCGCCGTGCTCGAGGCGCCTTCGCCGCAAGAGCCGCGCAAATCGTGCGGCACCCATCGGCGGCATCGCGGCGCGCGCGTTTCGCGGCGCCCCGCGCGAGCCGAACTCGTGGACTTTGCCGTGGCGCTATCGGCCCCTCTGTCGGTACCGCGGTTCCGCCGCGGGACCTGGCCAAATCGCGGGCGCGGCAGCGCAGGCCGGCATCGCGGCGCACCACACGAGCCGTACTCGTGGACTTTGCCGCCGCGCTAAACGCCGTACTCGAGGCGCTTTCGGATCAAGTGTCGCACAAGTCGTGCGCGAACTCGTGCAAATGCCATGGGCCGAGGTCGCCAAATGCACAAATGCGCCTCCGGGGCGGCGAGAGGCGCGTTTCGGACTTCGCCGACGATGCGCGCACTCTACGCCTCCGCGTCTGCCGCGGTGGTATGCCCCCCTTATATATGCAGCGATAAGTACCCAGACCTCCGCGGGTCGGCCGGGGCGGCCTCTCTTGAACTGCTATAACTCCGCCGGGCGACGCACTAGAGTGGCGCAAAAGGTATCAAATTCTTCGTCTTTCAGAGGGCTATACGCTGATGTAAAAACTGAACGGCCCGACTTAACGGGACCAGCGCGAAGTTTGTAAATGTCGTTGGACCGTGCCCGAGCCAGACAGCCTAAACGCCCGTATCTTGGGATAGATAAAAAGCACAGAGGCGAAGAGGGTGGCAAAAGCTTCGCGCTTTCCAGCCCAATACGCCGATGCAAAATTCGCACGCCTCCGATGCCTGGTACGGCCGCAAAAAATTCTCAAACGTTACCGGGGCGAGGAGTCCTTTGTGCAGGGGCGAGCGCTTATCGCTTGTATCTTTCGATGGGGCAAGAAGAGAGAGGCGAATGTGGCACCAAACGATTTGCCGCTCCGAGACCTATCCTGCGATGGAAAAGTCGTGCGCCTCTGATTTGCGGGAGAGCGGCAAAAACTTGAAAACTCTATCGCGTCCGCCCCAGGCGAGACCGCCTGAACGCCTCTATCTTCGGCTAGTGAAGAAGCAGGCGGACGAGTTTGAGTTTGAATTTATTTCCACAAACAAGGAGATACAATTGTTGTGAGAGATACAAGGGGAAAAAGCTTCTCAGGGTCAGCTTGACCGACCACAGTGCCGTTACAGAGGCTGCAGCAGGGCGGAAGTGAAGGCTTATAAATGAACCAGGGGTTAATACAAATTCAAAACAAGAAACCCAAAAAGATACAATTGCAACAGTAAAAGAAAAAGAAAACGCCGTACACCGCTTATTACAGAAAGACATAGAGGCGCACAAAAATATCTCAGGCAGGTTTCTCAAAAAACAAAACAAAAACAAGTGAGCACGTCGATGTCACATCGAGTAATGTCATTTAGTGACTTCGGCAACCTGTAGCTTAACATTTGTTGACCACAATTAGTTCGCTTGCGAGAAACACACCAAGTCTCCGGATGCTGGAGTAGTGTAGGGGGCAACGCGTATTTTTTTTAGATTTTCTTTTTTTTATTCACGAAAGTCCGACAACACAGTGCCTTGGTGCAGAGGGCAGACGAACGGCGAAAATCAATCCGCCTGACTGGGCCCTATGCACCACTCGAACGCAACAGCAAGGAGCACTTATATAGACACGCAGATACACGTTATAATGACCACAATAATTGTAGAGCACAACTTTCAAGTATAAACGTTCATTCCATTCTTATTACTCAGAAAACGCGTCTAAAAAATCGCAGAAAAGGACAGTGCAAGAGAAGACAAATAAAACATAACTATAAAAACTGAATGCGCGCCTAGAAAAAAAAAACCAAAAAAAATATCAGAACAGACCAATGTGGAAGACTGGGCGAGTTGGTGGGTAGTCATTCTAGAAAAAAACAGCGCACACAGGACAGGGACCAAGGGAAGAACCGACGACACGAGCGCTGACTTACAACTGATTTTGATTAAGCGGAAAGTGAACACTATATTTAGGAAGGAAGTAGCAGGTACAATCAGAGGCAGTCAACGTCAAAGAGGTGTAAATGGCCGATAAAATCGATAAAACCGTAAGGGGTGAAGATAAAACAAGATAAAACTCAACAGATGACAAGCCATGGTGTAAAGAACGCTAAGACACGTGAGTAACACGTACAATGCCATGAATAACAAAAAACCGAATACAATCAACAGGTGGAAGGCATCTGAACGTGTGAACAAAAGCAGTGTGAACAAAATTTAACAACTGACATGCGCTTGAAACGGATAACCAGGCACATAACTCACACATTCATCGGTTTTCTTTTTTCTTTTCTTGAGAGGTACGCCACTTCTTTTTCTGATAAAACTACAGATGGCGCGCTGACGCAGTTGTATTTATTGGATTTTATGTTGAAGGCTTCCCTACTTATTTGATCCGAGTGGCTTCCTATGATTTTACAGTTTTCAAATTCAGGATGACAAGCACTGCAAATGTCTGTACAAGGCTTTCTCGAGTTACTTTCAAGGTACCTGTCCTCAACCTACTGTGCATGGAACGAGCACATTTACCTGCAAAAATCTGGAATACCCATAGGATCATGTTTAGCACCCATACTCAGTGACATTTTTCTGGCGTCTACAGACAGGACCTTGGCTTCCATCCTTCCCAGCTCATCTGTTATAAGGACGTTTCGGTATGTCGATGATTATCTCGTGGTCATAAATAGCCACAAGCAGGCGTTCCACTCAGACCTTCAGAATATTTTGCATACTTTCACTTCGACCATGTTCCCTCTAATCGTAACTCACGAGGTGCCAGTAGACAGCACTATCAGATTTCTTGACATCAAGCTGGAATTCCAGGTCCATCACATTAGTTGGAACTATGAACCACGTAATAAGAAACCGGCGATTCATTACCATTCAGCACATTCGAAATTAGTGAAGAGAGCAATCGCGAGTCTTTGCATGTCTAACGCGCTCAAGAGATCATGTCCTCACAGCATGCTTTCCAGCTTTGACACACAACGCAAATAGGTTATTAGGGGCAGGCTATCCCAATCACCTGTTCATCTCCGTCGCCCAGAAGCTTCAAAAGCGGGTGAAAGGAAAAGAAAGGATAAATGAAGGAGGTAGAGACAAAGAAAAAAAGAAACAAAAAGTCGCAGTGATCCCTTATCTCCACGCTCTGTCCCATAATCTGAAAGAAGTCATGAATAAAGCAAAGGTGAAGGTCTTGTTTTCAGCTCCGGAAAAGCTTGCAAATATCTGCAACCGCGTTAACCCTCCTTCCAAGACAGCAAGAACATGCAGCAAAAAACATCGTAAACAATTCGTACCGTGTCAGAAGGAAGTAATTTATTCAATACCTTTAACTTGCGGAGACAAATATATTGGTCAGACGGGCAGATGTAGTAATGACCGATTGCGGGAACGTAATAAAGATGTGGAAAAGGGGGTAAAAGGACACATAGCAGCCCGCATAGGAATTTGCAGTGCTTGTCATCCTGAATTTGAAAACTGCAAAATCATAGGAAGCCACTCGGATCAAATAAGTAGGGAAGCCTTCAACATAAAATCCAATAAATACAACTGCGTCAGTGCGCCATCTGTAGTCTTATCAGAAAAAGAAGTGGCGTACCTCTCAAGAAAAGAAAAAAAGAAAACGGATGAATGTGTGAGTTATGTGCCTGGTTATCCGTTTCAAGCGCATGTCAGTTGTTAAACTTTGTTCACACTGCTTAAATCCTTGTCACCTTCACATGCCTTCCACCTGTTGATTGTATTCGAATTTTTTTTTTGTTATTCAAGGCACTGTACGTGTTATTCACGTGTCTTAGCGTTTTTATGGTTCTTTACACCATGGCTTGTCATCTGTTGAGTTTTATCTTGTTTTATCTTCACCCCTTACGGTTTTATCGATTTTATCGGCCATTTACACCGCTTTGACGTTGACTGCCTCTGATTGTATCTGCTACTTCCTTCCTATATATAGTGTTCACTTTCCGCTTAATAAAATCAGTTGTAAGTCAGCGCTCGCGTCGTCGGTTCTTCCCTTGGTCCCTGTCCTGTGTGCGCTGTTTTTTTCTAGAATCAGAACAGAGCATTGCAAGAGCCGACACAGATGCAACGTATGTGTAGAAACTAACTGTGTACCTACCAAGAAAATTAAAACAAATGTGCTAAAGTTATAAGCAGGAAAAATAAAATAAAAAACTACAGTGCATTTCCCAGGAAGTGACTTTTCGCTCGCTTACGAAAAGCAGACAGGGAAAGATGAATTAAATCGGGATGGGTTCCAGTTCAAATGCTGCGTAGCAGAGTTGGTTCTGTTTCTTGGTTTCTGTATATTTGTGCGTCTAAACCCATATCGTAGGTGAATTTGGAAAAAAAACAACAAAAAACATTGTTGTCGATTGGCTACGAGTTCCAGGAATGCCGCCCGACACTGTCGCTGGCAGTGTAACGTTTGTATAGGTAGTACTCGCTGAAGTAGGAATATGTGGAGTCATATCTTGAAAAATTTTCAACAAAGCGAATAGATCTCTTTTGCAATAAAAAGGGCATTTCAAGATTACATTTCCCAGTGACTGCCCAGATAAGCGAACAATAGCGAAACCTGGAATGAACTGCACTGAAATAAAGCTGGCGCAAAAAATGTCCGTTGGTCAGCGACATCAAACTTTCCAAATGTTGAAAAGTGTTTGTTCGTTACATTGGCGAGAGCTTCGCCTCTTAGTACCCCCCGCCCCAGTTTAGATATCATCAACCGGGATTTCTGTTTGCGGTATTTTGTAGAGTTTCCTCTACAGTACGCCAGGTCTTTTGCGGATCGCAGTGAATTCGTTAGAACGTTCCACTGCAGTGATGAATTCGAGATTTATATACGTCCGAACCTAATTTATTCCTATCTTATTTATGCTGTTCTAGAATTGACAGCTCTCTCGTTTATTTATTTTTTTTTTAAATATGCCAAACAGGTGATTTCGGCCTCTTATGCGCTTTACTAAAGCAGAAGTTTTTCGCAAGTTTTTGGCGCTTTTTTGCCCTTGGTTAACATTGCTACAGTAAAAGCGCAGCTCTATTATTTTTTGCGACTATTGTGTACTACATTAGGGTCAATTTCGCAAAGACAGTACACATTGGAGACCATGTGTTCATTTTTTTTTTTTTTCCTGTGTTACAGGCTGAACCGAGGTGTAGTGATTTGTGCACGCCATCTTGGAATAAAGCAAGAGGTGGTCACTAAAATCACTCAGCAAGACACCTGGGTCCTGTTCGTCGCAATTAGTAAAGCATAAATCAATTAGGGTCTCACCCGACCCCAAGTAGCACGTGTAGGCGCATTAACAATGTTAGAGAAAACATGTAAAGAAATGATGTCGAGAAAGTCACTTGTTGCCGCTGATTGTTCCAACACATGTCATGGTAAAATCGGCCATAATTACAATTGGTTTCTTATCGGTATGCTATCAAGAAAAGAACAAAATTCTTGCAAAGGGGGCCGATAACCAACACCGAACACAGAACCGCTTCTATTGATAAAAATCGCAGACTTGAAAAACTGTGCTTCTATAAAAGAATATTTTTAACCTACAGTGCAACTCCACCGCCTTTATTATTTTTCCTAGACCGCACCTGTATCCTTCGAAGCGGACGATGTCCGCAGTTTGTGCATACCATGTTTCACTGAATGGCAATATGTCAAAACTGCGGTTTGAAGAAGATAAAGAAAAAAGAAATGTTGACCTCCTCATCCTTATTCTTTAGGCTACGCACGTTTGCGGAACAAAAGAAAACTGTGGACCGGGCTTGTGCGGCCGGCCCGTTTTAGAACATCGAAAGAACTAGAATCTCGGTAAACACGGTCTCGCATTACGAATGGCATTCCTCGC
>NC_135507.1:128133995-128138995 GCF_052857255.1 Amblyomma americanum
CGAATCATAGCTTGGAGCCCTTCAAATGTGTCAGACACCAAAATCATATCATCGGCAAATGCTAGGGCGCTCAATGATGCACCCTGGAGGTGCACCCCAAGTCCAGAAGAATTCAACTGCTGAAGCAGAGGGTCCAAAACGCAGTTGAACAGAAATGGGGATAGTGGATCCCCCTGCTTTATGCCTCTTCGGAGGGGAACTCTGATATTGTCGGTTGTTCCGTCTGACCAGAAAGTGGTGGTCCCAAATCTATACATGTCCCGGATAAGAGAGATAAACCTTGTAGAAACCTTTCTTCCTTCTAGGGCAGCGAACAAGGCGTGGTGTGAGACAGAATCGAAGGCTTTTTGTATGTCCAGACTAATAGCAAATAATGGACGGTGCAGCTTTTTCATCGTTCGCATGAGGGCTTGCAGCAGGAGCAAATTTGAGGACGTAGACTTGTCCTCAGAGAAACCGGCCTGAAACTTATGGAAATTATTTCCTGCTGATAGCCTAGCCAGCACCATTTTCGCGAACACTCTGTAAAGAACGGGCGATATGGTAATTGGCCGGTAATCGCCCGGCGCAGCTGGTTTTGCACATTTTGGTATGAAGACTGTTCGCGAAACCTTCAAGTCGTACGGAACCACGCCAAAAGCATACCAATTGTTAAAAATCAGTACCAGCACTTCGGCTGGCACCTTCCTCAACTCAGTCACCGAGACCCCGTCAGGGCCTGGTGCTGATTTAGTAGCGAAGAGCCGTAGCGCCTTGGCTACCTCCTCAACTGAAAAGAGGTCTTCATTCACATCAGTCGCTATTTCCGACTCAATTCCAACTTCCACGGGAGCCGACTCGTTACCAAAGATAGAGTCGAACTCTTCGTGGAGTTTTGTGAGGGTGCAGCTAGGAGGGCGTCCCTCCAACAACAAAGCGTCCCCTAGAACAGAGGGGCCTAACTTATATAGCCGCTGATGTTCGCGGTATCTTGCGGCGCGACGTTGCTTTCTGTTGGTTGAGGCAACAGGAGCCTCAGCTTGCTGAGTATTCGACGTCTTACTTTTGGGGGGACGACGACATACCTTAAAAAAATCCAAAATCAGGTTGATGTCAGTCGTTCCCACAGGACCCGTACATAGTGCTGACGCCAAGGGCGCATTATCGAGACCAACGGATTGCAGAGCCTCGAGTGTATTGTTAAAGTCCAACTGTAGGGGAACCTGCATTGAAGCGTTCCAGAAGGGTGTTAGTACCGGGGGTTGTGTGGTAACCTGGGTGGCGAGATGTAGGGCTGCTCTGTAAGCCTCTGTGTGACGTGCATTAGCAATTGCCTGCACTGTTCGAGTCTTAAAGACTCGATGGAGGTCTGCGTTTATGGTTTTCGTTGGCCCTAAAACAACTTCTGCATTCGCCAATGCGGCCAGGTCCGAAGACGTCCAACGGCAATGCGAATAACTGGGCCCCACAGGTCCGGTATCAGGCGACTCACTTGGCTGAACTTGCAAACACCTTTGGTCTAGAGAATTTAACAATTCTTGTAATATGGATTTGTACTTGCTAGATCGACGAATGTGGTCGATAGCATCTTCCGTTCTGGTTGAAAATTTCTGAGAGAGAGTCGGTAACAACGGGTGGGTATCGCGGTATAAAACCTCCAGCCGGGCCAACTCCCGCAATTCTTGGTCTGACCAGCGTCCTCGTGTTGTTGCCACATATTGGCTACGGCCAGGTCCACTGCTGGACTCGTTTGGATTATGTGATGCAGTTGGCGGGCAATCATGCTGTTCAAGGTACACTTGGCTTATTGGGGTAAACAGGCCTTGGCTGGAGGCAGACTCAATCTGAACTTCGGAACCATGGGTTGCGAGAGCAGGCTGACTCGCATGAGCGTCAACCTGCACAGGAGCACTTGCGAATGTTGATGAAATATGACTAACGTCGCTAGATGCAATATGAGTGAGGGCATCTTTGGGCATTACATCTGGGGCAGAACTAGGCGTAGGCCCTAAGTTGACTGCCGCACTACTGGGAGAGTATGTTGGCTGATCCAAATCAGGTTGGAACAGTGCTGTAGAGGCAGCAGAAGCGGAAGCCACCACACCAGTACTATGACTCAATTGGTCGGAATCGGCACCAGTGCCCACCTGTTGAGAACGTTTGGGTTTATTCCTCGCAGGGCATTTAGAACAATGTGAGGAGGCCTGTTGTGAATTTTTCCACTCTTTCTCACAGAAGACGCAACGCCACAAAAGCTGAATGTCATGGGCGGCGTAGTGGGTCTCTAATTTCGCCCGTGACGTGACCCTTGTGTTGCAAATGTGACAAACATGGGCCGTATCCTTAGACCCAGTTCTTTTACCAATGATAAAATCACGTACGTAGGTCGCCATGACCTTGCAATGACCCTACTAACCCTACTAACTACTAACCCTACTGATGACTGGAAAAGTATTAAAAAAAAAGGGGGGGCTACCAGACCACTTCGTGGCCACCAGCACCAATGTCCAATTAGTGACAATGAATGTCAATGACAACCTTGTGATGGTACTAATGAGAACAGTGGTGAATAGGACTATTGACTCGCAATAGCCCAATGACCACAAAACCACTAACCCTAACCCTAACCACTAACCCTAACCCTAAAACAAAGGGAACCTTGGCAGTGAAAAGGACTATTTTCTGGCAATAGCCCGGAGACAGCCAAAACCGCTAAACCTAAAAAAAAAAAGAAAAAGAAAAAAAAACATTAAAACCAAGCTAGAGAAACTACTACCGACAACACTCGATCGCTGATGTACCACTTGGTGGTCACCAGCACTATGAATATTAATAGCGAATGGCAACTAATGGATGAGATCAATGTCTGTAATGAAGAACACCACAACGCTCCTGTGGGACACTGCAACACTCCCGTACAAAACCAGCCTAACCAAAGGCCCCCACGTTGTGTGGGAGGCCCTGAGCAAAAAACTGGAACACTAACAGAATCCAATCAATGTTGCCCGGGTGTAGTCAGCAGGGATTGAGTTGCGAAAAAAAAAAAACACACTCAGTGACTATCAACCTATTATCAGACACAAGGAATCAATCCACGAACTAGCACTATATAGGCAGGTCCTGCAAGGCAAAGTAATAATTGAGAACCAGACGTCTCGTAGTACCGTGTCTGCCTGGGCAGGCACCCGAAAAAAACCAAAGGACTGCCCCTGATGTTCGGAAAACACCAGGAAGCCAACACTACTCAGCAGAGCTGGAAAAAAAAAAAGGTCAGTAGGGCGAACCCTCTTCCCCGGTTTCCCTCCCGGGGGCGTCGCTTTAGACCCGTCGGTCACGGGGCGCGACGAACCCGAAACAGTCCACGGGCAAAGCCCCTTCCCACCGAAGTGGGGCGCTCCTTCGACCAATTTCTGGGCGAGCGAACCCTTAGCAGCTCAAGCTGCCCTTCCTCCGCAAGGCAGAGGGCGTCGTTTTTTCAAACTCTTAAAACCCTGCGGGAAACACGACGAACCCAGTTGGAATCGGTATCAAATATTTGCGTCAGAAATAGAATGAGGCAGCCAAAGGGCTAATATAAGCACAGGCAACGCCTCTACTGTTTTAGGACAAGCTCAGGGCACAGTGCAGCCCAGACACGAAAGAAAGGCCACTTAGAGACAAAGTCCCTTGTGGATGAATATTGTTCTGCAAAACCTGCTGTTTAGGAGCGCTGCTCCGGGTACAGCTAAAACCCGACACCACAAGCTGAGTAGACCGTAGTCTGGGGAAATCAGCAACCCCGAGATCTTATATACTGTTTAGGCCGAAGCCTCTACTGCAATTCTGAGCTAAGACTGCAACTGAGCTTGCTCAGGGTCGCAGTGCACCCAAGACAAAATCGGAAGAGATGCGCTGCTGCGCTGAGGCGTCGGGTCCTCTTCGGCTACTTGCCGGAGGCCCGGAGAATTGCAAAAATACGAATTTTTTCACCTCAGAAGGCTTTTTACACAAGCCTGGAGTTGCGACGCACGCTAAATTGAACAGTCAGTCGTGCGCCACTTGGATCACTCTTAGCATCACCCAGGGCCCACCGCGCGGAGGTGGTGATCCATCGAGCCCCAAGAAGTTTTCGGTCTGCCACAAGAGTTCCCCCCCAGCCATACACGGAGTAGGCCAGGGCCAGACCACTTCCCAAGAAGCAAGTCCCCTAAGCTGCAGCTCCGCTGGACAACTGGTGGACCCCCACACCAGAGACTGCTCTTGTACCAATTTAGGTTTGGTCCTCCTCGGGCCCGAAAGCCCTCCCATCGAGCGTGGCGGGCTGGTCCACTACTGCCACCTCGTTGGTCGTGTCTGGGTCCAACCCAGGAGCTTCGGATAGGCGGGGTCGCTACTCCCCGTGGTGCGCTTCCGTGCTGCGCACCCCTGCCAGACGCCGAAGCGCCCTCGACTTCGGGTAATCTCTTCGTGCCGCACTCCAAGCGAGAGCCCGATTCTACCAACATTTATTAAGCGTCTTGGCTTTGACGCCGGCCCTGGTGTACTAAGTCAGGACCTACCGCCTACGTACCGGGAAGTGCGAGTGTGGGCTTCATCCCACACCCCTATGGTCTCACAGCGGTACTACTCACAGGCTCTCAAGGGACGCAAGCGCCAGTCCTGCTTTCGCTTCGTCCTCGGTCTCTTCGCCTACTGAGACGCCCGCAGGCCTCAGCGTTTCCCAGAGATGGCCCTGGTTGCCCGGAGGGGGACCGAAGACAGACCCAAGCAGCGCTCCCGAGTGATGGTAGGGCTCGGGTTACACAGGGACGCCCCTATCCCTGATGACTTTAGTCAGCGGGGATTTCCCTGCAGCGTATTTGCTTGAGACTTAGCCACAGCAGCCTATCCCTAAGCTGCCGTGGCGTGTGAACTCTCTCGCTTTCGGTGAGAGGGAGAGGGTCACCACAGCCCTTCCCAGGTTCACCAATGACAGTCGCCCCCAATAGACTGGGTTACAGGAGCACGCAACTGCTCCCAGCGTTACGCCTAGGGCCTTCATC
>NC_135507.1:128143995-128153995 GCF_052857255.1 Amblyomma americanum
GACGTGCAACGGCGCTCTCAAGTTCCGGTCTTCGCTGGTGCCGTTTTTTTTTTGCTGTTCACGGTTTGCTGTTCAGCCCGTTTTCTTTAAGCGGTCGCACGGGTCCGACGACCATCGGTTCACCAGGAAGCACACCGGTAACTTCGTCATCAATTGGGCAATAACACAGAGCTTTTGCGCCGTTCCCCGAGCACGTTTGTTCTGCCGTTGTGTTCGCAGCGACGTCACCCCCGGACTCCCAAGCAGCGGTAGCTCTGTGTGGACGGTTCTCTGCCGCCCACCGCTGCGCCCTCTTTGGGGAAGGGGTCATCTTTCGCTCAGAAATGCCCCTCGAGTCCGCCGCCCCAAGGGTGCGCCCTCGTGCTGCGCCCTGTCCGACCATTTCGCCACATCATTGCTTCGCTTAAGAGACAGGCACCGCCTAGCCGTGGCTACGCAGCGCGTACTTGGACAGCCGCCAGACGGGCGTTCGTCAGACTACTCCCGCAACAGGAGTCCACCGGCCACAGTGCCATGGACGGCGTTTCGGTATCGCACCGGCAGACTACTCGAAGGCTGGGAAGGACGAAGCAGCAGGAGAACCCCGCTGCCGCAGGTGCGTTCAAAATGCGGGATTACAACCCCTCGTCCCTTTTTTTCCCGGTGCCTCCTTTCGCCCCGCCGGCACGGCTTCAGACATCGCGCCCGCACTGCGAGACCTCTTGCGGCGGCCGTTCCTTATAAGTACTGGGCCGCACGCGTCCCGCCGCGCGCGCGTTGTTGCGAAGAGTTACTTTTCCGGAGCCGGCGAGCCGCGTTTCCTCTCGTACTCCGCAGCAGCCGCCGCCGTTCCCTTGGCGGCGGGCAAGCCTTTCCCTCGGCCAGCCTACCGACTCCGTCGCGACTCTCATGAGCCAGCGAGCCGCGTTTCCTCTCGTACTCCGCAGCAGCCGCCGCCGTTCCCTTGGCGGCGGGCCGGCCTTTCCCTCGGCCGGCCTACCGACTCGGTCGCAACTCTAACGAGAGCCAGCGAGCTGCGGTTCCTTTCGTACTTCGCAGCAGCCGCCGCCGTTCCCTTGGCAGCGGGCCGGCCTTTTCCCTCGGCCAGCCTACCGGCTACGTTCGAGTCTCTCCGACAACGAGTGTCGAAGACCGAAAGCCCACCAGATTGGTGCGTTACGCCGTTCGTACCCACGGAAGCAGTCCGTCCGACATTCCCTTGGTGACGGACCTCCGCTGGGCGTAACAATTTTTGCAGAGATGCGGCATCAGAATCTCGCAACTCCGCTGTTGAGGCCTTCCCCCGCTTATAAGCGGGGGCGGCGCCGGGTGTGACAAGCACAATCCGGTAATGATCCTTCCGCAGGTTCACCTACGGAAACCTTGTTACGACTTTTACTTCCTCTAAATGATCAAGTTTGGTCATCTTTCCAACAGACCGGCGCAACCGAAAGGCCGCGCCGGACATCGGTCCGAAGACCTCACTAAATCATTCAATCGGTAGTAGCGACGGGCGGTGTGTACAAAGGGCAGGGACGTAATCAACGCGAGCTTATGACTCGCGCTTACTGGGAATTCCTCGTTCAAGGGGAACAATTGCAAGCCCCTATCCCAATCACGAAGGAAGTTCCACGGGTTACCCAGTCTTTTCAGACAGGGATAAAGACACGCTGCTTCCTTCAGTGTAGCGCGCGTGCGGCCCCGGACATCTAAGGGCATCACAGACCTGTTATTGCTCTGTTTCGTGCGGCTAGGAGCCGCTTGTCCCTCTAAGAAGGTTGTAAGGTGCTGGGAACCCCGCACCTATTTAATAGGCTAGAGTCTCGTTCGTTATCGGAATTAACCAGACAAATCGCTCCACCAACTAAGAACGGCCATGCACCACCATCCACCGAATCAAGAAAGAGCTCTCAATCTGTCAATCCTCCCAGTGTCCGGGCCGGGTAAGTTTTCCCGTGTTGAGTCAAATTAAGCCGCAGGCTCCACTCCTGGTGGTGCCCTTCCGTCAATTCCTTTAAGTTTCAGCTTTGCAACCATACTTCCCCCGGAACCCAAATACTTTGGTTTCCCGGAAGCTGCCCGCCGAGTCATTTGAGTAACTCAGGCGGATCGCTGGTTGGCATCGTTTATGGTCAGAACTAGGGCGGTATCTGATCGCCTTCGAACCTCTGACTTTAGTTCTTGATCAAAGAAAACATTCTTGGCAAATGCTTTCGCAGTAGTTCGTCTTGCGACGGTCCAAGAATTTCACCTCTAGCGCCGCAATACGAATGCCCCCGTCTGTCCCTCTTAATCATTACCCCGTATTCCAAAAACCAACAGAACAGAAACGGGGTCTTGTTCTATTATTCCATGCAAGTTTATTCAGGCGACTCGCCTGCGTTGAGCACTCTAATTTTTTCAAAGTAAAAGCGCAGGCCTCCTCGAGACGCACCAATGAAGGGCACCAAGAGAGGACCGGCATGATGTTCAGTCCGAGCCGTCGCATCGGGTAGATGCACTACTCGTCTGGAACTGAGATCCAACTACGAGCTTTTTAACCGCAGCAGCTTTAGTATACGCTATTGGAGCTGGAATTACCGCGGCTGCTGGCACCAGACTTGCCCTCCAATTGATCCTCGTTAAAGGATTTAGAGTGTACTCATTTCAATTACGGGGCCTCAAAAGAGTCCCGTATTGTTATTTTTCGTCACTACCTCCCCGTGCCGGGAGTGGGTAATTTGCGCGCCTGCTGCCTTCCTTGGATGTGGTAGCCGTTTCTCAGGCTCCCTCTCCGGAATCGAACCCTGATTCTCCGTTACCCGTAACAACCATGGTAGGCAAGTAACCTACCATCGAAAGTTGATAAGGCAGACACTTGAAAGAAACGTCGCCGGCTCATGGCCATGCGATCAGCACAAAGTTATCCAGAGTCACCACAGAGTACGGGCAGAACCCGATGGGTCTTGGTCTAATAAAAGCGCCCGTCAGCCAAAGGCCTTCAGGCTCAATGCATGTATTAGCTCTAGAATTGCCACAGTTGTCCAAGTAGAAAGAAACGATCTAAGGAACCATAACTGATTTAATGAGCCATTCGCGGTTTCGCCTTATTTCGGCATGTACTTAGACATGCATGGCTTAATCTTTGAGACAAGCATATGATTACTGGCAGGATCAACCAGGTAGATGCATAGGCAAACCCTTGTCGCTCCTCAAGGGAGCCCTGTCGCGGCCGATCGGGGCCCCTCTCACCCCTCGGCGCGCGACGCGCATCTTTTTCGCGGCAGCTCTCGCTGCCCGTGCATCGTTCGAGCTCGCTGCGGCATCCGACCCGAAGGCCCGGTTATCACCGCGCGGCAAGAGAGCACGCGCCCTTAGGCAAAGCATTTGTAACGCGCCCACCAGTGCGCACGCGGCCGCTAGGGCCGCGGCGTTCAGGCACTGGACGGCGCTTGCTGCGTAGCCGAGACGGCCTAGCCGCCAGACGACGGGACACGCCCGCGTCTTCGGCGCAGTCGCACGGAATCGAGTCCGGGTAGCACGGAACACACTTCGTAACACGTGGGAACAGCGTCGTCCGACAACCAGCCCCTATCGCAGACGCGGATGAGGCTGCAGACGAATGCCGTGGGGTCCACGGGACGGGGACACGCTGGGCACGAGGCCGCATATCAAGACCCGTACGGCGCGCGCGCGCTCGGGCGCACGCCACCGACAGTGCCACAAGGACCCCCATATAGTAGCAGCGATAAGTACCCAGACCTCCGTGGGTTGGTAAGTGGCCGTACTCGTGCCGATCTCGCCGTAAATTTGGCGCAAATCGTGCGCGCCCATCGGGCGGCATCGCGGCGCGCGCGTTTCGCGGCGCCCCGCGCGAGCCGAACTCGTGGACTTTGCCGTGGCGCTTGGCGCCGTGCTCGAGGCGCCTTCGCCGCAAGAGCCGCGCAAATCGTGCGGCACCCATCGGCGGCATCGCGGCGCGCGCGTTTCGCGGCGCCCCGCGCGAACCGAACTCGTGGACTTTGCCGTGGCGCTATCGGCCCCTCTGTCGGTACCGCGGTTCCGCCGCGGGACCTGGCCAAATCGCGGGCGCGGCAGCGCAGGCCGGCATCGCGGCGCACCACACGAGCCGTACTCGTGGCGCTTTCGGATCAAGTGTCGCACAAATCGTGCAAATGCCATGGGCCGAGGTCGCCAAATGCACAAATGCGCCTCCGGGGCGTCGAGAGCCGCGTTTCGGACTTCGCCGACGAAGCGCGCACTCTACGCCTCCGCGTGTGCCGCGGCGGTATGCCCCCCTTATATATGCAGCGATAAGTACCCAGACCTCCGTGGGTTGGTAAGTGGCCGTACTCGTGCCGATCTCGCCGTAAATTTGGCGCAAATCGTGCGCGCCCATCGGGCGGCATCGCGGCGCGCGCGTTTCGCGGCGCCCCGCGCGAGCCGAACTCGTGGACTTTGCCGTGGCGCTTGGCGCCGTGCTCGAGGCGCCTTCGCCGCAAGAGCCGCGCAAATCGTGCGGCACCCATCGGCGGCATCGCGGCGCGCGCGTTTCGCGGCGCCCCGCGCGAGCCGAACTCGTGGACTTTGCCGTGGCGCTTGGCGCCGTGCTCGAGGCGCCTTCGCCGCAAGAGCCGCGCAAATCGTGCGGCACCCATCGGCGGCATCGCGGCGCGCGCGTTTCGCGGCGCCCCGCGCGAGCCGAACTCGTGGACTTTGCCGTGGCGCTATCGGCCCCTCTGTCGGTACCGCGGTTCCGCCGCGGGACCTGGCCAAATCGCGGGCGCGGCAGCGCGGCCGGCATCGCGGCGCACCACACGAGCCGTACTCGTGGACTTTGCCGCCGCGCTAAACGCCGTACTCGAGGCGCTTTCGGATCAAGTGTCGCACAAATCGTGCGCGAACTCGTGCAAATGCCATGGACCGAGGTCGCCAAATGCACAAATGCGCCTCCGGGGCGGCGAGAGGCGCGTTTCGGACTTCGCCGACGATGCGCGCACTCTACGCCTCCGCGTCTGCCGCGGCGGTATGCCCCCCTTATATATGCAGCGATAAGTACCCAGACCTCCGCGGGTCGGCCGGGGCGGCCTCTCTTGAACTGCTATAACTCCGCCGGGCGACGCACTAGAGTGGCGCAAAAGGTATCAAATTCTTCGTCTTTCAGAGGGCTATACGCTGATGTAAAAACTGAACGGCCCGACTTAACGGGACTAGCGCGAAGTTTGTAAATGTCGTTGGACCGTGCCCGAGCCAGACAGCCTAAACGCCCGTATCTTGGGATAGATAAAAAGCACAGAGGCGAAGAGGGTGGCAAAAGCTTCGCGCTTTCCAGCCCAATACGCCGATGCAAAATTCGCACGCCTCCGATGCCTGGTACGGCCGCAAAAAATTCTCAAACGTTACCGGGGCGAGGAGTCCTTTGTGCAGGGGCGAGCGCTTATCGCTTGTATCTTTCGATGGGGCAAGAAGAGAGAGGCGAATGTGGCACCAAACGATTTGCCGCTCCGAGACCTATCCTGCGATGGAAAAGTCGTGCGCCTCCGATTTGCGGGAGAGCGGCAAAAACTTGAAAACTCTATCGCGTCCGCCCCAGGCGAGACCGCCTGAACGCCTCTATCTTCGGCTAGTGAAGAAGCAGGCGGACGAGTTTGAGTTTGAATTTATTTCCACAAACAAGGAGATACAATTGTTGTGAGAGATACAAGGGGAAAAAGCTTCTCAGGGTCAGCCTGACCGACCACAGTGCCGTTACAGAGGCTGCAGCAGGGCGGAAGTGAAGGCTTATAAATGAACCAGGGGTTAATACAAATTCAAAACAAGAAACCCAAAAAGATACAATTGCAACAGTAAAAGAAAAAGAAAACGCCGTACACCGCTTATTACAGAAAGACATAGAGGCGCACAAAAATATCTCAGGCAGGTTTCTCAAACAACAAAACAAAAACAAGTGAGCACGTCGATGTCACATCGAGTAATGTCATTTAGTGACTTCGGCAACCTGTAGCTTAACATTTGTTGACCACAATTAGTTCGCTTGCGAGAAACACACCAAGTCTCCGGATGCTGGAGTAGTGTAGGGGGCAACGCGTATTTTTTTTAGATTTTCTTTTTTTTATTCACGAAAGTCCGACAACACGGTGCCTTGGTGCAGAGGGCAGACGAACGGCGAAAATCAATCCGCCTGACTGGGCCCTATGCACCACTCGAACGCAACAGCAAGGAGCACTTATATAGACACGCAGATACACGTTATAATGACCACAATAATTGTAGAGCACAACTTTCAAGTATAAACGTTCATTCCATTCTTATTACTCAGAAAACGCGTCTAAAAAATCGCAGAAAAGGACAGTGCAAGAGAAGACAAATAAAACATAACTATAGAAACTGAATGCGCGCCTAGAAAAAAAAACCAAAAAAAATATCAGAACAGACCAATGTGGAAGACTGGGCGAGTTGGTGGGTAGTCATTCTAGAAAAAAACAGCGCACACAGGACAGGGACCAAGGGAAGAACCGACGACACGAGCGCTGACTTACAACTGATATTGATTAGGCGGAAAGTGAACACTATATTTAGGAAGGAAGTAGCAGGTACAATCAGAGGCAGTCAACGTCAAAGAGGTGTAAATGGCCGATAAAATCGATAAAACCGTAAGGGGTGAAGATAAAACAAGATAAAACTCAACAGATGACAAGCCATGGTGTAAAGAACGCTAAGACACGTGAGTAACACGTACAATGCCATGAATAACAAAAAACCGAATACAATCAACAGGTGGAAGGCATCTGAACGTGTGAACAAAAGCAGTGTGAACAAAATTTAACAACTGACATGCGCTTGAAACGGATAACCAGGCACATAACTCACACATTCATCGGTTTTCTTTTTTCTTTTCTTGAGAGGTACGCCACTTCTTTTTCTGATAAAACTACAGATGGCGCGCTGACGCAGTTGTATTTATTGGATTTTATGTTGAAGGCTTCCCTACTTATTTGATCCGAGTGGCTTCCTATGATTTTACAGTTTTCAAATTCAGGATGACAAGCACTGCAAATGTCTGTACAAGGCTTTCTCGAGTTACTTTCAAGGTACCTGTCCTCAACCTACTGTGCATGGAACGAGCACATTTACCTGCAAAAATCTGGAATACCCATAGGATCATGTTTAGCACCCATACTCAGTGACATTTTTCTGGCGTCTACAGACAGGACCTTGGCTTCCATCCTTCCCAGCTCATCTGTTATAAGGACGTTTCGGTATGTCGATGATTATCTCGTGGTCATAAATAGCCACAAGCAGGCGTTCCACTCAGACCTTCAGAATATTTTGCATACTTTCACTTCGACCATGTTCCCTCTAATCGTAACTCACGAGGTGCCAGTAGACAGCACTATCAGATTTCTTGACATCAAGCTGGAATTCCAGGTCCATCACATTAGTTGGAACTATGAACCACGTAATAAGAAACCGGCGATTCATTACCATTCAGCACATTCGAAATTAGTGAAGAGAGCAATCGCGAGTCTTTGCATGTCTAACGCGCTCAAGAGATCATGTCCTCACAGCATGCTTTCCAGCTTTGACACACAACGCAAATAGGTTATTAGGGGCAGGCTATCCCAATCACCTGTTCATCTCCGTCGCCCAGAAGCTTCAAAAGCGGGTGAAAGGAAAAGAAAGGATAAATGAAGGAGGTAGAGACAAAGAAAAAAAGAAACAAAAAGTCGCAGTGATCCCTTATCTCCACGCTCTGTCCCATAATCTGAAAGAAGTCATGAATAAAGCAAAGGTGAAGGTGGTGTTTTCAGCTCCGGAAAAGCTTGCAAATATCTGCAACCGCGTTAACCCTCCTTCCAAGACAGCAAGAACATGCAGCAAAAAACATCGTAAACAATTCGTACCGTGTCAGAAGGAAGTAATTTATTCAATACCTTTAACTTGCGGAGACAAATATATTGGTCAGACGGGCAGTTGTAGTAATGACCGATTGCGGGAACGTAATAAAGATGTGGAAAAGGGGGTAAAAGGACACATAGCAGCCCGCATAGGAATTTGCAGTGCTTGTCATCCTGAATTTGAAAACTGCAAAATCATAGGAAGCCACTCGGATCAAATAAGTAGGGAAGCCTTCAACATAAAATCCAATAAATACAACTGCGTCAGTGCGCCATCTGTAGTCTTATCAGAAAAAGAAGTGGCGTACCTCTCAAGAAAAGAAAAAAAGAAAACGAATGAATGTGTGAGTTATGTCCCTGGTTATCCGTTTCAAGCGCATGTCAGTTGCTAACCTTTGTTCACACTGCTTAAATCCTTGTCACCTTCACATGCCTTCCACCTGTTGATTGTATTCGAATTTTTTTTTGTTATTCAAGGCACTGTACGTGTTATTCACGTGTCTTAGCGTTTTTATGGTTCTTTACACCATGGCTTGTCATCTGTTGAGTTTTATCTTGTTTTATCTTCACCCCTTACGGTTTTATCGATTTTATCGGCCATTTACACCGCTTTGACGTTGACTGCCTCTGATTGTATCTGCTACTTCCTTCCTATATATAGTGTTCACTTTCCGCTTAATAAAATCAGTTGTAAGTCAGCGCTCGCGTCGTCGGTTCTTCCCTTGGTCCCTGTCCTGTGTGCGCTGTTTTTTTCTAGAATCAGAACAGAGCATTGCAAGAGCCGACACAGATGCAACGTATGTGTAGAAACTAACTGTGTACCTACCAAGAAAATTAAAACAAATGTGCTAAAGTTATAAGCAGGAAAAATAAAATAAAAAACTACAGTGCATTTCCCAGGAAGTGACTTTTCGCTCGCTTACGAAAAGCAGACAGGGAAAGATGAATTAAATCGGGATGGGTTCCAGTTCAAATGCTGCGTAGCAGAGTTGGTTCTGTTTCTTGGTTTCTGTATATTTGTGCGTCCAAACCCATATCGTAGGTGAATTTGGAAAAAAAAAACAACAAAAAACATTGTTGTCGATTGGCTACGAGTTCCAGGAATGCCGCCCGACACTGTCGCTGGCAGTGTAACGTTTGTATAGGTAGTACTCGCTGAAGTAGGAATATGTGGAGTCATATCTTGAAAAATTTTCAACAAAGCGAATAGATCTCTTTTGCAATAAAAAGGGCATTTCAAGATTACATTTCCCAGTGACTGCCCAGATAAGCGAACAATAGCGAAACCTGGAATGAACTGCACTGAAATAAAGCTGGCGCAAAAAATGTCCGTTGGTCAGCGACATCAAACTTTCCAAATGTTGAAAAGTGTTTGTTCGTTACATTGGCGAGAGCTTCGCCTCTTAGTACCCCCCGCCCCAGTTTAGATATCATCAACCGGGATTTCTGTTTGCGGTATTTTGTAGAGTTTCCTCTACAGTACGCCAGGTCTTTTGCGGATCGCAGTGAATTCGTTAGAACCTTCCACTGCAGTGATGAATTCGAGATTTATATACGTCCGAACCTAATTTATTCCTATCTTATTTATGCTGTTCTAGAATTGACAGCTCTCTCATTTATTTTTTTTTTTATATATGCCAAACAGGTGATTTCGGCCTCTTATGCGCTTTACTAAAGCAGAAGTTTTTCGCAAGTTTTTGGCGCTTTTTTGCCCTTGGTTAACATTGCTACAGTAAAAGCGCAGCTCTATTATTTTTTGCGACTATTGTGTACTACATTAGGGTCAATTTCGCAAAGACAGTACACATTGGAGACCATGTGTTCATTTTTTTTTCCTGTGTTACAGGCTGAACCGAGGTGTAGTGATTTGTGCACGCCATCTTGGAATAAAGCAAGAGGTGGTCACTAAAATCACTCAGCAAGACACCTGGGTCCTGTTCGTCGCAATTAGTAAAGCATAAATCAATTAGGGTCTCACCCGACCCCAAGTAGCACGTGTAGGCGCATTAACAATGTTAGAGAAAACATGTAAAGAAATGATGTCGAGAAAGTCACTTGTTGCCGCTGATTGTTCCAACACATGTCATGGTAAAATCGGCCATAATTACAATTGGTTTCTTATCGGTATGCTATCAAGAAAAGAA
>NC_135507.1:128158995-128171495 GCF_052857255.1 Amblyomma americanum
GGTTGAACCTGTGCACAGCCAAGGGACACAGGCGGCAACTCATACCTGCAAGCTTTGGCGCAATGGTCATACCGCCAACCAAAGTATTGTGATTTGCGTGGATTGAGGTGCAGCCCTGCATTTTGTAAGTATGACTCGGTTTTCCGAATCATAGCTTGGAGCCCTTCAAATGTGTCAGACACCAAAATCATATCATCGGCAAATGCTAGGGCGCTCAATGATGCACCCTGGAGGTGCACCCCAAGTCCAGAAGAATTCAACTGCTGAAGCAGAGGGTCCAAAACGCAGTTGAACAGAAATGGGGATAGTGGATCCCCCTGCTTTATGCCTCTTCGGAGGGGAACTCTGATATTGTCGGTTGTTCCGTCTGACCAGAAAGTGGTGGTCCCAAATCTATACATGTCCCGGATAAGAGAGATAAACCTTGTAGAAACCTTTCTTCCTTCTAG
Source organism: Amblyomma americanum (assembly GCF_052857255.1). Lineage (NCBI taxonomy): Eukaryota > Metazoa > Arthropoda > Arachnida > Ixodida > Ixodidae > Amblyomma > Amblyomma americanum. The sequence continues at coordinate 128,159,445 of NC_135507.1, forward strand.
GGCAGCGAACAAGGCGTGGTGTGAGACAGAATCGAAGGCTTTTTGTATGTCCAGACTAATAGCAAATAATGGACGGTGCAGCTTTTTCATCGTTCGCATGAGGGCTTGCAGCAGGAGCAAATTTGAGGACGTAGACTCAAAGTCGTACTTTTCCCATTGACCCGCGTCCGTCGCGGCGTTCTACCGGCGGTGGAAAGTGCGCACCCCGGAGACCGCGTCCGCGCACTGGCAGCCGGAACAGCCCCCCGAGAGGAGCCGTTTACCCGACGCCGCCAGCTCGGCAGTCGTCCGGAGACTGAATCCCACCGCTTTCGAGCTTCGAGGGCCCACCCGTTTTACTCTAAGCGGTTTCACGTACTCTTGAACTCTCTCTTCAAAGTTCTTTTCAACTTTCCCTCACGGTACTTGTTGACTATCGGTCTCTCGGTCGTATTTAGCCTTAGATGGAGTTTACCACCCACTTAGGGCTGCACTCTCAAGCAACCCGACTCACGGGAGGCTTCGTCCCGGGCGCGCAACGGCGGAGACGGGCCTGGCACCCACTCTGGGACAAGCCCCTGTCAGGGGGACTTGCACCGTCGCAAACTCCCGGGAACGTTGCCTCCCATACACCACATTTCCCGACCGCCTGCAAGGACGGGGGATTCGGTGCTGGGCTAGGTCCCGTTTCGCTCGCAGCTACTCAGGGAATCCCTGTTGGTTTCTTTTCCTCCGCTTAGTGATATGCTTAAATTCAGCGGGTTGTCTCGCCTGATCTGAGGTCGACACAGATGTGCGCTCTCGCGTTCGATTCCGGCGCGGTCCAGCGCGCGCGCGCGTCCTTCCCCAATCGTCCGGCCGACGCCTTCCGCCCATTCCCCGCTCACAGTCGGCAGCACCCTCGGCGACTGCGAGCGAGACTGGAAGGCGCCGCTGGCCGGCGCTCGGGACCGCGCGCATGCGGTTTGCGCGGATAACGCAGAGAGTTTCGAGCCCCCGACCGCCGCGGCCGAATTTTTCCCTGCCGCACCTCCCTTTCCCTCGAGAGAGCGACCTCGGCCTGGCGTAGGGGCATCGTCAAGTTTTGCGTCGCCCCCGCCCCAACTGGAGTGGCCCAGTTTTTCTCGGGGCAGAGACTGCGAAGCACTTAGACCGACGGCGGACTGCGCTCGCAACGAGATCGCGTCCGTTCGACCCTTACTCGACTTTGCGCCCGTTCGAGGAGGCGGTCCCTTTGCATCGGGTCCGGGGGGACCCCTTCGTCACCGCGCCACGGCGCGCCTCTGCGCTTCGCCCGAAACTGCCGCGCACGAAACGCTTTCGCGCGCCTGTCGCCTCCCCGCACCCCCGCGCGAGATCTCCCTTCTTCTCGCGCGGGCGTGCCCGGACAGGGCGCTCCCGTCTCTGCGTTTCTCGCAGCAGTTCGGCTACACGTACGCGGGCCAGCGGGCAACGCTTTGCCGCCCGTCCACACGGCCTCGTCTCCCGTCGGGACCGCGCTTTCCCTGCAGGTAATCCCTTCCTGCGGCGGTCGCCTTCGGAGGCCAGACGCTCTACGGCTAGCAGCCGCCGTCCCGCGTTACGTCGTCTGCGCAGGGCGACCCGACTCGGCCGCTTGGAGCGCGGCTGAAGGGTTCGACCCACTCTCCTCTTTCGCAAAGTCTTTCGAGGGATCTTCGGCGTTTCGTACAGAGCCGTCCTCTTTGCCGACACGGTCAAAACGAGTCGCCGGCCGCGCCATCCCCGGGCGCCGGCGTCTCTCTTGATATATGATCCGACCCTCAGACAGACGAACCCAAGGGAAGACCCAAGGGCGCAATGTGCGTTCGAAGAATCAGTGCTCAGTGTGTCCTGCAATTCACACCAAGTCTCGCAGCTGGCTGCGTTCTTCATCGACCCGAGAACCGAGTGATCCACCGCTTAGAGTCGTGCATTTGGTTTGTTCAATTCCGTACAGTACAACCAGGGTTTTAGGCACCGGGCTCCTCCCCTGGCCTCCCCGACTGCAGTTTCGTCCGACAATTCCACGTTCCAGCAGCCGTCCGTTCGGCATGCTTGCGCGGTGCCTCAAAGCCGAGGCGAGCAAGGTCTCTTCGAAGCTTGTGTGCGACAATGGCTTGCGCGTCGCTAGAGACGACGAGGCATTTGGCAACCCTAAGGCAGACGTGCAACGGCGCTCTCAAGTTCCGGTCTTCGCTGGTGCCGTTTTTTTTGCTGTTCACGGTTTGCTGTTCAGCCCGTTTTCTTTAAGCGGTCGCACGGGTCCGACGACCATCGGTTCACCAGGAAGCACACCGGTAACTTCGTCATCAATTGGGCAATAACACAGAGCTTTTGCGCCGTTCCCCGAGCACGTTTGTTCTGCCGTTGTGTTCGCAGCGACGTCACCCCCGGACTCCCAAGCAGCGGTAGCTCTGTGTGGACGGTTCTCTGCCGCCCACCGCTGCGCCCTCTTTGGGGAAGGGGTCATCTTTCGCTCAGAAATGCCCCTCGAGTCCGCCGCCCCAAGGGTGCGCCCTCGTGCTGCGCCCTGTCCGACCATTTCGCCACATCATTGCTTCGCTTAAGAGACAGGCACCGCCTAGCCGTGGCTACGCAGCGCGTACTTGGACAGCCGCCAGACGGGCGTTCGTCAGACTACTCCCGCAACAGGAGTCCACCGGCCACAGTGCCATGGACGGCGTTTCGGTATCGCACCGGCAGACTACTCGAAGGCTGGGAAGGACGAAGCAGCAGGAGAACCCCGCTGCCGCAGGTGCGTTCAAAATGCGGGATTACAACCCCTCGTCCCTTTTTTTCCCGGTGCCTCCTTTCGCCCCGCCGGCACGGCTTCAGACATCGCGCCCGCACTGCGAGACCTCTTGCGGCGGCCGTTCCTTATAAGTACTGGGCCGCACGCGTCCCGCCGCGCGCGCGTTGTTGCGAAGAGTTACTTTTCCGGAGCCGGCGAGCCGCGTTTCCTCTCGTACTCCGCAGCAGCCGCCGCCGTTCCCTTGGCGGCGGGCAAGCCTTTCCCTCGGCCAGCCTACCGACTCCGTCGCGACTCTCATGAGCCAGCGAGCCGCGTTTCCTCTCGTACTCCGCAGCAGCCGCCGCCGTTCCCTTGGCGGCGGGCCGGCCTTTCCCTCGGCCGGCCTACCGACTCGGTCGCAACTCTAACGAGAGCCAGCGAGCTGCGGTTCCTTTCGTACTTCGCAGCAGCCGCCGCCGTTCCCTTGGCAGCGGGCCGGCCTTTTCCCTCGGCCAGCCTACCGGCTACGTTCGAGTCTCTCCGACAACGAGTGTCGAAGACCGAAAGCCCACCAGATTGGTGCGTTACGCCGTTCGTACCCACGGAAGCAGTCCGTCCGACATTCCCTTGGTGACGGACCTCCGCTGGGCGTAACAATTTTTGCAGAGATGCGGCATCAGAATCTCGCAACTCCGCTGTTGAGGCCTTCCCCCGCTTATAAGCGGGGGCGGCGCCGGGTGTGACAAGCACAATCCGGTAATGATCCTTCCGCAGGTTCACCTACGGAAACCTTGTTACGACTTTTACTTCCTCTAAATGATCAAGTTTGGTCATCTTTCCAACAGACCGGCGCAACCGAAAGGCCGCGCCGGACATCGGTCCGAAGACCTCACTAAATCATTCAATCGGTAGTAGCGACGGGCGGTGTGTACAAAGGGCAGGGACGTAATCAACGCGAGCTTATGACTCGCGCTTACTGGGAATTCCTCGTTCAAGGGGAACAATTGCAAGCCCCTATCCCAATCACGAAGGAAGTTCCACGGGTTACCCAGTCTTTTCAGACAGGGATAAAGACACGCTGCTTCCTTCAGTGTAGCGCGCGTGCGGCCCCGGACATCTAAGGGCATCACAGACCTGTTATTGCTCTGTTTCGTGCGGCTAGGAGCCGCTTGTCCCTCTAAGAAGGTTGTAAGGTGCTGGGAACCCCGCACCTATTTAATAGGCTAGAGTCTCGTTCGTTATCGGAATTAACCAGACAAATCGCTCCACCAACTAAGAACGGCCATGCACCACCATCCACCGAATCAAGAAAGAGCTCTCAATCTGTCAATCCTCCCAGTGTCCGGGCCGGGTAAGTTTTCCCGTGTTGAGTCAAATTAAGCCGCAGGCTCCACTCCTGGTGGTGCCCTTCCGTCAATTCCTTTAAGTTTCAGCTTTGCAACCATACTTCCCCCGGAACCCAAATACTTTGGTTTCCCGGAAGCTGCCCGCCGAGTCATTTGAGTAACTCAGGCGGATCGCTGGTTGGCATCGTTTATGGTCAGAACTAGGGCGGTATCTGATCGCCTTCGAACCTCTGACTTTAGTTCTTGATCAAAGAAAACATTCTTGGCAAATGCTTTCGCAGTAGTTCGTCTTGCGACGGTCCAAGAATTTCACCTCTAGCGCCGCAATACGAATGCCCCCGTCTGTCCCTCTTAATCATTACCCCGTATTCCAAAAACCAACAGAACAGAAACGGGGTCTTGTTCTATTATTCCATGCAAGTTTATTCAGGCGACTCGCCTGCGTTGAGCACTCTAATTTTTTCAAAGTAAAAGCGCAGGCCTCCTCGAGACGCACCAATGAAGGGCACCAAGAGAGGACCGGCATGATGTTCAGTCCGAGCCGTCGCATCGGGTAGATGCACTACTCGTCTGGAACTGAGATCCAACTACGAGCTTTTTAACCGCAGCAGCTTTAGTATACGCTATTGGAGCTGGAATTACCGCGGCTGCTGGCACCAGACTTGCCCTCCAATTGATCCTCGTTAAAGGATTTAGAGTGTACTCATTTCAATTACGGGGCCTCAAAAGAGTCCCGTATTGTTATTTTTCGTCACTACCTCCCCGTGCCGGGAGTGGGTAATTTGCGCGCCTGCTGCCTTCCTTGGATGTGGTAGCCGTTTCTCAGGCTCCCTCTCCGGAATCGAACCCTGATTCTCCGTTACCCGTAACAACCATGGTAGGCAAGTAACCTACCATCGAAAGTTGATAAGGCAGACACTTGAAAGAAACGTCGCCGGCTCATGGCCATGCGATCAGCACAAAGTTATCCAGAGTCACCACAGAGTACGGGCAGAACCCGATGGGTCTTGGTCTAATAAAAGCGCCCGTCAGCCAAAGGCCTTCAGGCTCAATGCATGTATTAGCTCTAGAATTGCCACAGTTGTCCAAGTAGAAAGAAACGATCTAAGGAACCATAACTGATTTAATGAGCCATTCGCGGTTTCGCCTTATTTCGGCATGTACTTAGACATGCATGGCTTAATCTTTGAGACAAGCATATGATTACTGGCAGGATCAACCAGGTAGATGCATAGGCAAACCCTTGTCGCTCCTCAAGGGAGCCCTGTCGCGGCCGATCGGGGCCCCTCTCACCCCTCGGCGCGCGACGCGCATCTTTTTCGCGGCAGCTCTCGCTGCCCGTGCATCGTTCGAGCTCGCTGCGGCATCCGACCCGAAGGCCCGGTTATCACCGCGCGGCAAGAGAGCACGCGCCCTTAGGCAAAGCATTTGTAACGCGCCCACCAGTGCGCACGCGGCCGCTAGGGCCGCGGCGTTCAGGCACTGGACGGCGCTTGCTGCGTAGCCGAGACGGCCTAGCCGCCAGACGACGGGACACGCCCGCGTCTTCGGCGCAGTCGCACGGAATCGAGTCCGGGTAGCACGGAACACACTTCGTAACACGTGGGAACAGCGTCGTCCGACAACCAGCCCCTATCGCAGACGCGGATGAGGCTGCAGACGAATGCCGTGGGGTCCACGGGACGGGGACACGCTGGGCACGAGGCCGCATATCAAGACCCGTACGGCGCGCGCGCGCTCGGGCGCACGCCACCGACAGTGCCACAAGGACCCCCATATAGTAGCAGCGATAAGTACCCAGACCTCCGTGGGTTGGTAAGTGGCCGTACTCGTGCCGATCTCGCCGTAAATTTGGCGCAAATCGTGCGCGCCCATCGGGCGGCATCGCGGCGCGCGCGTTTCGCGGCGCCCCGCGCGAGCCGAACTCGTGGACTTTGCCGTGGCGCTTGGCGCCGTGCTCGAGGCGCCTTCGCCGCAAGAGCCGCGCAAATCGTGCGGCACCCATCGGCGGCATCGCGGCGCGCGCGTTTCGCGGCGCCCCGCGCGAACCGAACTCGTGGACTTTGCCGTGGCGCTATCGGCCCCTCTGTCGGTACCGCGGTTCCGCCGCGGGACCTGGCCAAATCGCGGGCGCGGCAGCGCAGGCCGGCATCGCGGCGCACCACACGAGCCGTACTCGTGGCGCTTTCGGATCAAGTGTCGCACAAATCGTGCAAATGCCATGGGCCGAGGTCGCCAAATGCACAAATGCGCCTCCGGGGCGTCGAGAGCCGCGTTTCGGACTTCGCCGACGAAGCGCGCACTCTACGCCTCCGCGTGTGCCGCGGCGGTATGCCCCCCTTATATATGCAGCGATAAGTACCCAGACCTCCGTGGGTTGGTAAGTGGCCGTACTCGTGCCGATCTCGCCGTAAATTTGGCGCAAATCGTGCGCGCCCATCGGGCGGCATCGCGGCGCGCGCGTTTCGCGGCGCCCCGCGCGAGCCGAACTCGTGGACTTTGCCGTGGCGCTTGGCGCCGTGCTCGAGGCGCCTTCGCCGCAAGAGCCGCGCAAATCGTGCGGCACCCATCGGCGGCATCGCGGCGCGCGCGTTTCGCGGCGCCCCGCGCGAGCCGAACTCGTGGACTTTGCCGTGGCGCTTGGCGCCGTGCTCGAGGCGCCTTCGCCGCAAGAGCCGCGCAAATCGTGCGGCACCCATCGGCGGCATCGCGGCGCGCGCGTTTCGCGGCGCCCCGCGCGAGCCGAACTCGTGGACTTTGCCGTGGCGCTATCGGCCCCTCTGTCGGTACCGCGGTTCCGCCGCGGGACCTGGCCAAATCGCGGGCGCGGCAGCGCGGCCGGCATCGCGGCGCACCACACGAGCCGTACTCGTGGACTTTGCCGCCGCGCTAAACGCCGTACTCGAGGCGCTTTCGGATCAAGTGTCGCACAAATCGTGCGCGAACTCGTGCAAATGCCATGGACCGAGGTCGCCAAATGCACAAATGCGCCTCCGGGGCGGCGAGAGGCGCGTTTCGGACTTCGCCGACGATGCGCGCACTCTACGCCTCCGCGTCTGCCGCGGCGGTATGCCCCCCTTATATATGCAGCGATAAGTACCCAGACCTCCGCGGGTCGGCCGGGGCGGCCTCTCTTGAACTGCTATAACTCCGCCGGGCGACGCACTAGAGTGGCGCAAAAGGTATCAAATTCTTCGTCTTTCAGAGGGCTATACGCTGATGTAAAAACTGAACGGCCCGACTTAACGGGACTAGCGCGAAGTTTGTAAATGTCGTTGGACCGTGCCCGAGCCAGACAGCCTAAACGCCCGTATCTTGGGATAGATAAAAAGCACAGAGGCGAAGAGGGTGGCAAAAGCTTCGCGCTTTCCAGCCCAATACGCCGATGCAAAATTCGCACGCCTCCGATGCCTGGTACGGCCGCAAAAAATTCTCAAACGTTACCGGGGCGAGGAGTCCTTTGTGCAGGGGCGAGCGCTTATCGCTTGTATCTTTCGATGGGGCAAGAAGAGAGAGGCGAATGTGGCACCAAACGATTTGCCGCTCCGAGACCTATCCTGCGATGGAAAAGTCGTGCGCCTCCGATTTGCGGGAGAGCGGCAAAAACTTGAAAACTCTATCGCGTCCGCCCCAGGCGAGACCGCCTGAACGCCTCTATCTTCGGCTAGTGAAGAAGCAGGCGGACGAGTTTGAGTTTGAATTTATTTCCACAAACAAGGAGATACAATTGTTGTGAGAGATACAAGGGGAAAAAGCTTCTCAGGGTCAGCCTGACCGACCACAGTGCCGTTACAGAGGCTGCAGCAGGGCGGAAGTGAAGGCTTATAAATGAACCAGGGGTTAATACAAATTCAAAACAAGAAACCCAAAAAGATACAATTGCAACAGTAAAAGAAAAAGAAAACGCCGTACACCGCTTATTACAGAAAGACATAGAGGCGCACAAAAATATCTCAGGCAGGTTTCTCAAACAACAAAACAAAAACAAGTGAGCACGTCGATGTCACATCGAGTAATGTCATTTAGTGACTTCGGCAACCTGTAGCTTAACATTTGTTGACCACAATTAGTTCGCTTGCGAGAAACACACCAAGTCTCCGGATGCTGGAGTAGTGTAGGGGGCAACGCGTATTTTTTTTAGATTTTCTTTTTTTTATTCACGAAAGTCCGACAACACGGTGCCTTGGTGCAGAGGGCAGACGAACGGCGAAAATCAATCCGCCTGACTGGGCCCTATGCACCACTCGAACGCAACAGCAAGGAGCACTTATATAGACACGCAGATACACGTTATAATGACCACAATAATTGTAGAGCACAACTTTCAAGTATAAACGTTCATTCCATTCTTATTACTCAGAAAACGCGTCTAAAAAATCGCAGAAAAGGACAGTGCAAGAGAAGACAAATAAAACATAACTATAGAAACTGAATGCGCGCCTAGAAAAAAAAACCAAAAAAAATATCAGAACAGACCAATGTGGAAGACTGGGCGAGTTGGTGGGTAGTCATTCTAGAAAAAAACAGCGCACACAGGACAGGGACCAAGGGAAGAACCGACGACACGAGCGCTGACTTACAACTGATATTGATTAGGCGGAAAGTGAACACTATATTTAGGAAGGAAGTAGCAGGTACAATCAGAGGCAGTCAACGTCAAAGAGGTGTAAATGGCCGATAAAATCGATAAAACCGTAAGGGGTGAAGATAAAACAAGATAAAACTCAACAGATGACAAGCCATGGTGTAAAGAACGCTAAGACACGTGAGTAACACGTACAATGCCATGAATAACAAAAAACCGAATACAATCAACAGGTGGAAGGCATCTGAACGTGTGAACAAAAGCAGTGTGAACAAAATTTAACAACTGACATGCGCTTGAAACGGATAACCAGGCACATAACTCACACATTCATCGGTTTTCTTTTTTCTTTTCTTGAGAGGTACGCCACTTCTTTTTCTGATAAAACTACAGATGGCGCGCTGACGCAGTTGTATTTATTGGATTTTATGTTGAAGGCTTCCCTACTTATTTGATCCGAGTGGCTTCCTATGATTTTACAGTTTTCAAATTCAGGATGACAAGCACTGCAAATGTCTGTACAAGGCTTTCTCGAGTTACTTTCAAGGTACCTGTCCTCAACCTACTGTGCATGGAACGAGCACATTTACCTGCAAAAATCTGGAATACCCATAGGATCATGTTTAGCACCCATACTCAGTGACATTTTTCTGGCGTCTACAGACAGGACCTTGGCTTCCATCCTTCCCAGCTCATCTGTTATAAGGACGTTTCGGTATGTCGATGATTATCTCGTGGTCATAAATAGCCACAAGCAGGCGTTCCACTCAGACCTTCAGAATATTTTGCATACTTTCACTTCGACCATGTTCCCTCTAATCGTAACTCACGAGGTGCCAGTAGACAGCACTATCAGATTTCTTGACATCAAGCTGGAATTCCAGGTCCATCACATTAGTTGGAACTATGAACCACGTAATAAGAAACCGGCGATTCATTACCATTCAGCACATTCGAAATTAGTGAAGAGAGCAATCGCGAGTCTTTGCATGTCTAACGCGCTCAAGAGATCATGTCCTCACAGCATGCTTTCCAGCTTTGACACACAACGCAAATAGGTTATTAGGGGCAGGCTATCCCAATCACCTGTTCATCTCCGTCGCCCAGAAGCTTCAAAAGCGGGTGAAAGGAAAAGAAAGGATAAATGAAGGAGGTAGAGACAAAGAAAAAAAGAAACAAAAAGTCGCAGTGATCCCTTATCTCCACGCTCTGTCCCATAATCTGAAAGAAGTCATGAATAAAGCAAAGGTGAAGGTGGTGTTTTCAGCTCCGGAAAAGCTTGCAAATATCTGCAACCGCGTTAACCCTCCTTCCAAGACAGCAAGAACATGCAGCAAAAAACATCGTAAACAATTCGTACCGTGTCAGAAGGAAGTAATTTATTCAATACCTTTAACTTGCGGAGACAAATATATTGGTCAGACGGGCAGTTGTAGTAATGACCGATTGCGGGAACGTAATAAAGATGTGGAAAAGGGGGTAAAAGGACACATAGCAGCCCGCATAGGAATTTGCAGTGCTTGTCATCCTGAATTTGAAAACTGCAAAATCATAGGAAGCCACTCGGATCAAATAAGTAGGGAAGCCTTCAACATAAAATCCAATAAATACAACTGCGTCAGTGCGCCATCTGTAGTCTTATCAGAAAAAGAAGTGGCGTACCTCTCAAGAAAAGAAAAAAAGAAAACGAATGAATGTGTGAGTTATGTCCCTGGTTATCCGTTTCAAGCGCATGTCAGTTGCTAAACTTTGTTCACACTGCTTAAATCCTTGTCACCTTCACATGCCTTCCACCTGTTGATTGTATTCGAATTTTTTTTTGTTATTCAAGGCACTGTACGTGTTATTCACGTGTCTTAGCGTTTTTATGGTTCTTTACACCATGGCTTGTCATCTGTTGAGTTTTATCTTGTTTTATCTTCACCCCTTACGGTTTTATCGATTTTATCGGCCATTTACACCGCTTTGACGTTGACTGCCTCTGATTGTATCTGCTACTTCCTTCCTATATATAGTGTTCACTTTCCGCTTAATAAAATCAGTTGTAAGTCAGCGCTCGCGTCGTCGGTTCTTCCCTTGGTCCCTGTCCTGTGTGCGCTGTTTTTTTCTAGAATCAGAACAGAGCATTGCAAGAGCCGACACAGATGCAACGTATGTGTAGAAACTAACTGTGTACCTACCAAGAAAATTAAAACAAATGTGCTAAAGTTATAAGCAGGAAAAATAAAATAAAAAACTACAGTGCATTTCCCAGGAAGTGACTTTTCGCTCGCTTACGAAAAGCAGACAGGGAAAGATGAATTAAATCGGGATGGGTTCCAGTTCAAATGCTGCGTAGCAGAGTTGGTTCTGTTTCTTGGTTTCTGTATATTTGTGCGTCCAAACCCATATCGTAGGTGAATTTGGAAAAAAAAAACAACAAAAAACATTGTTGTCGATTGGCTACGAGTTCCAGGAATGCCGCCCGACACTGTCGCTGGCAGTGTAACGTTTGTATAGGTAGTACTCGCTGAAGTAGGAATATGTGGAGTCATATCTTGAAAAATTTTCAACAAAGCGAATAGATCTCTTTTGCAATAAAAAGGGCATTTCAAGATTACATTTCCCAGTGACTGCCCAGATAAGCGAACAATAGCGAAACCTGGAATGAACTGCACTGAAATAAAGCTGGCGCAAAAAATGTCCGTTGGTCAGCGACATCAAACTTTCCAAATGTTGAAAAGTGTTTGTTCGTTACATTGGCGAGAGCTTCGCCTCTTAGTACCCCCCGCCCCAGTTTAGATATCATCAACCGGGATTTCTGTTTGCGGTATTTTGTAGAGTTTCCTCTACAGTACGCCAGGTCTTTTGCGGATCGCAGTGAATTCGTTAGAACCTTCCACTGCAGTGATGAATTCGAGATTTATATACGTCCGAACCTAATTTATTCCTATCTTATTTATGCTGTTCTAGAATTGACAGCTCTCTCATTTATTTTTTTTTTTATATATGCCAAACAGGTGATTTCGGCCTCTTATGCGCTTTACTAAAGCAGAAGTTTTTCGCAAGTTTTTGGCGCTTTTTTGCCCTTGGTTAACATTGCTACAGTAAAAGCGCAGCTCTATTATTTTTTGCGACTATTGTGTACTACATTAGGGTCAATTTCGCAAAGACAGTACACATTGGAGACCATGTGTTCATTTTTTTTTCCTGTGTTACAGGCTGAACCGAGGTGTAGTGATTTGTGCACGCCATCTTGGAATAAAGCAAGAGGTGGTCACTAAAATCACTCAGCAAGACACCTGGGTCCTGTTCGTCGCAATTAGTAAAGCATAAATCAATTAGGGTCTCACCCGACCCCAAGTAGCACGTGTAGGCGCATTAACAATGTTAGAGAAAACATGTAAAGAAATGATGTCGAGAAAGTCACT